>NW_026068238.1:586225-602059 GCF_014885135.2 Alexandromys fortis
TCTTATACAATAAAGGAACTTCGGGAGGCATTACCATCCCTGACTTCAAACTCTATTACAGAGCTTCAGTATTGAAAACAGCTTGGTATTGGCATAAAAACAGAGAAGTTGACCAATGGAATCGTATAGAAGATCCAGATTTTAACCCACAAACCTATGAACACCTCATTTTCGACAAAGGAGCTAATTTAATTTTTAAAAAAAATACCATGATTCATTTTTCTCATTTTGCTTTTGTTTTGTCCTGTTGTTGCTGTTTTGCTTTGACAGGTCCAGTACGAGTGGATAAAATAAACATGACAACATTTTCAACCACTTTAAATCACACCAGTCTCAGAGACATCTGGTATACCATGATTGGGATCCCAGGACTAGAAGATGCACACATATGGATCTCCATCCCCATCTGCTCAATGTACATTGTGGCCATTGCAGGCAATGCACTGCTATTATTTCTGATCTCCACTGAATGGAGCCTACATGAACCTATGTACCTTTTCCTCTCAATGTTGGCCCTGGCTGATATCTTTCTGTCCACAGTCACAACACCAAAAATGTTAGCAATCTTTTGGTTCCAAGCTGGAGGCATTTCTTTTGCCAGTTGTGTGTCTCTCTTTGTGGCAGAGTCTGCCATACTGCTGGCTATGGCATTTAACCGTTATGTGGCCATCTGTTACCCACTAAGATACACCAATATTCTAACACCATCTGTCATCATTAAAATGGGCATTGCATCCGTGACTCGAAGCTTCTTCATCTGCTTCCCCCTGATCTTCCTTGTTTATCGGCTCACTTACTGTGGGAGGAACATCATTCGACACTCCTACTGTGAACACATGGGCATTGCCAGGTTGGCCTGTGACAGCATCAAAGTCAATATTTACTATGGGGTAATAGTGGCCCTATTTTCCACCTGCCTAGACGTGGTACTGATCATTATCTCATATATCCTTATCCTTTGTGCTGTGTTTAGAATTCCTTCTCGGGAGGCCCAACTCAAGGCTCTGGGTACATGTGGTTCCCATGTATGTGTAATTCTCTTGTTCTATACACCAGCTTTTTTCTCTTTCTTTGCTCACCGTTTTGGTGGTCACAGTATACCACTGCATGTGCACATTCTCCTTGCTAACCTGTATGTGGTTGTACCACCCACAGTCAATCCCATCATTTATGGCGTGAAGACTAAGCAAATTCAAGAGAGAGTTATGCAAATCTTTTCTTTAGGCAAGACATTTTGTTGACATAATCTAGGCAGCTTAGTTCAGTTCTTTATAATTTTCTCATGAACTATAGAACTCAAGAGTATCTGAAGCTACAATAGAAATGTTAAATCAAGACATCATTAGTGATGGTTATCATTTCATTTTAAAGCAATCAAGATAAGGGTGAATTCTACTCAGCATATATCTTGTTCAGAACAATACTAGAACAAGGACACATTATTTCATGTACTATTTTCATCTTTGTTGCAACATACATATTCATAACAGTTAAAAAACTTTTAATTTTGTGTTAACATACAAAACAGGAAAATAAACAATATGGACCTTGTTCATACACCAAACAAATAGAGCCTGCAGTTTCAGACTAATTCAGTCATTTGGGTTCCAAGTTCAAGTTTCATATTTAAGATGTTTGATTTTGGTCAAGAATAATTAAACTTTTTACATTTGTATACATACATCTTTAATTTTCATTGATAGATGGATGGATAGATAGATAGACAGAAATGAATGACCTATAGAAAACTCTTAAACTAGTGCCAGGTATGATATTAAAATAATAATTTTGTCTATTATTTATTACTAGCAATTAATACAGAATATAAATTTGACAATCTGAGAGACTTGATTCCTTTTAATTACATTTCTTCTCTCACAGGAAATAATCCTGTAGCGAGTAAATGTTAAGTATCTTCACTGTACATATAAAAAAGACTACCAGAGAAATATTTTTAAAATAATGTTTTATCTTCCATACCAATCCCAGTTCTCCTTCTCTACCATTCTCCCACTATCCCACCTTCTACCTATTCCATCCCCAATTCACTTCTCAGAGAGGGTAAGTACTTCCATGGGGAGTCAAAACGTCTGTCACATCAACTTAAGGAAGGACCAAGTTTCTCCCTTCTGTATCTAGGCTGAGTAAGGTACCCCTCAACAGGAACAGGGAATGGGCCTCAAAAAGCCAGTTCATACACTAGGGAAAAAAATCATCAACCCCCCACCAGTGGCCTTACAAACAACCCAACCCATACAACTCTCACCCACATTCAGAGGACCTAATTAGGTCCTGTGCAGGTCCCAGCTGTCATCCAGTCAATGAACTCCCACTGTCTAGTGTCTGTGAGTTTCTCCATCATGATCTTGATCCCTTTGCTCATATTATTGCTCCTCTCTTGCTCCAACTGGACTAATGTAGTATTGATAGAGGCTGCTCATTTGTTTCCAGCTGCCCAGACCCAAAATAATCACTTAGAAACTCTATTATTTGCAATACTGTGTTGCCAAATAGCTTAAGTGTTTTATAAGAACTAACTCTTATATCTTAAATTAACCCATTTCTATTATTTTCTATTTTAATATGAGACTCATGGCCTACCAGCAAGGTTCTGGCTAGTGGCTAGTGTCTTTCTCCCCTGGTAGCTACAAGGTGTCCCTTTGACTCTGCCTAATTTCTTCTAGCGTTCAGTTTAGTTTTCCCATCTAGCTCTATTCTTCCCTATCACAAGCCAAAGCAGCTTCTTTATTCATTAACCAATAAAAGCGCCACCACTGCCAAGCTCAAATCTAGTTGTTTTAATCTCAACATCAGAATAAAAATAAAAAAAATCTAAGGAGTAAAGTAAAAAGTACAAGTTGGCAACAAATCAGTGTTTAAGACTGAGGTCAGCAATCTGTAATCAGAGCTGAGAAGAATCCATAGGGTACTCCCTACATCATCATCAATACCCCAGTAATGCTAAAGCATGCATAGGCAGACCATTTATTGCAGATCTCCAATTGTTCCTATCCTGGGCAGTCCTAGACGCTTGTGTTATTGTCATACCCAAGGTTCCACAGTCTTCCTTTATGCTGTTTACCCAGTGTTCCTTGGGCCTTCCACTCCATCTTATCCCGTACACTTCTCCAAGCAGTGCTATCTTTGGGGATCTGCTGCCATTCATTCTCATAACATGGCCAAACTATCTCAAGCACCGTTGCCATACCCAGTCGTTTACTTCCTTCTAGAGATGGAGATGTTTCCTCATGTCATCATTGTACGGCCTACCCTTCGTGTGACACTTAGAATCATCCAGAGATGTGCCATCTCAAACACATTCAGTCACTGCTCTTAGGAGCATTTCATGGTCCAGGTTTTGGAGTTGTAAAGAAGGCAGCTCAAGACAGGTGTCTCCTGTACTTATATTTTTGTTGTTGTCGTTATGTTCCTTATGTCTTTCCTAGTGCATGGAATGTAGTTTTCATTATCCCTATACGCCTCTTGATGTCTGAAATAATTTCCTCCTTTGAACTGAGGTCTCCTCCCAGATAGACAAAGTTGACTATTTGCTCAAGTTTCTGATTCTTTATTACAGTGTTAACATCTTGTGTCCCCTTCCCATGTGTTGTTAATCAATCTTCTCAATGTTTGCTTTAATGTCAAAGTTTTCACTGAATTCCACCACTCTATTTACCATGGCCTCAGCTCATTTGGACTTTCAGCAAGTGGTGCAGTACAGTCGGCAAAACACAAGTTATTGGTTCACACAAAACCTATCTCGTCATCCTTCAGGGCTGTTGCTTTTATAATTACAAAAATATATTAAAGAGCATTGGAGAGAGGACACATCCCTGCAACACTGCTATGATTGTCTTAAACGAATCACTTAGTTATACACACACTTTGACTAGTGCAAAGATGTCTTTATAGGCATTTTCCAGTAAT
This sequence comes from Alexandromys fortis, assembly GCF_014885135.2. NCBI lineage: Eukaryota > Metazoa > Chordata > Mammalia > Rodentia > Cricetidae > Alexandromys > Alexandromys fortis. The sequence continues at coordinate 590,153 of NW_026068238.1, forward strand.
CTTATAATTTTCTCTGTACCTATAGAACATCATCATTTTCCAAAGCCCTTTCCTCCAAATGCTATGTCATATGTTTAGCCCCTCTACATATAGTTGTAATAAAACTACTACTGAACACATTCTGTACTCACTGATAAGTCCTGGGATATCACTGGAGAGCTATGTCAGGGGCTCTATTTAGCCCTTCCTCGAGGATGGCTTCCAGGGCCCAGAGAGGAAGAATTTGGCATTTCTATGTATTAAAAGTAGAGAATGCTAAGTTAATTGATACAATGATAATTTGATTCCTACAAACAAAACAAATGTAACTTAAGTAAGAATAAACTCATTAAATTAGAGTTCCTCAGAGATCAGCTTTTACTTCCACTGAGCATAAATTTTCATTAGAATCTGGGGTAGTGATTTATGTTCATTTGTTAAAAGTAAACCACTAAACAAAGACTATAGCACAGGGCATACTCATCAATCTGTGTGCAGTGCTCTGAGCATCCCAGGGCACAGCACACAGTGCTCTGAGAATAACTGGGTACACTAAGAGCACAACAGCAGATTAAAGCAAAAGGATCAACATGAAAGTTTATGACAAAATTAGTCATGGCAATTTTGAGTTGAAATTAAATAACAATGTTGAAATGTTATTCCTTTGCAGAACTAAAAATCCCAGAAAATTGAGTTTATCCTGTCTTTCCATGCAAGAAGTTGTCAGTTTCTATAAATAAACTTTCTTTTCTAGCTAAATCAAATTACTCAGTGCAGCCGGGCAGTGGTGGTGCACGCCTTTAATCCCAGTACTCGGGAGGCAGAGGCAGGCGGATCTCTGTAAGTTCGAGGCCAGCCTGGTCTACAAGAGCTAGTTCCAGGACAGGCTCCAAAACCACAAAGAAACCCTGTCTCGAAAAACCAAAAAAAATAAAAAAAATATAACAAATTACTCAGTGCAGAAAGATGCTCATAAGTTTGTGCTGCCTTTCTATGAATGTATTAAAGACTGTTTTATTCAGCCCTTGCTATTCACTTACAGTTTTTATTTCACTGAATGTCAGGATGAAGACAAAATTGTCCTTACTACATTTTTGTTCCATGAATAACAAAAAAAATCAACCCTGAATTTCTGTGTTATAGTTTCTTCCCAATCATAATATATAAGATACTACCATTGACTTTCTTTTAACGTTGGCTCTTTGAATTTTCATTTATTATATGGGATTGCATTATGACATTAGTAAAGAACAATGTCATCTACACAGCTATAATGTCTTGGCTCTAGAATCCTTCACCTTTATCTTGGCATTTCTCTCCTGTAGGCATTGAACTCTGCTTTAGCGGAAATGTCATATAGCATTTCCTAAGAAACCAAACCTACCCTGCTACCACAGAGTAGCATGTCTATTACCATAAAGAAATCTCTCATGATGTTTTTAAATCATTTTTTAAGTATCTTATTTACTGCAGAAGTCCATCATGCTGACATTTTTATTAAATATTCTTGGATTTTCAGATTTAGGAAAAATCATTGTGAGAACCTGGGTCATACCTGGGGTGACACACTGTTGTGCCTTCTACTTCATCCTTACTGTATGCATTTTATGCAGACTTGAGGGTGTCTTCAACTCACAGATTAAAAAATAATATGACATTGAGATTCTAAGATTTCTCCATACCCAGGGAAACTTAATATAGCTTTCCAATAATCTCACCCTATTCCATTCTCCATGGAGAAAAGAATTCAAGCATATCTCAGGCATCTGTATTTGTTCTTGGTATATAGAAACAATATCCATTGGCATTATACAATTGTAAGGTTAAATAACCCTGAAGGATATACTTTTATGTGTGATTCTGCATCATCCATGATACTCTGTTGTCTCTTCATCATCTATCATAAGTAAAACTCATCAATCATAATCCATATGATAATATATGAATAGGTTTCACTTATAGGAAATAATATACTGAACACTTTTCAATGTCAAATAAGTAGCTTTATTACTGTACTAAAGAATTAATTTCTATTTTATTCATCACTCTAAATTAGGATTGATTCCAGTGTTGCCTTATACAAATACTATTCAACAAAGTGATGAGCATAGTTTCCAGTCTGCTTATTTGCTATATGTTCAGGTGAATTATGTGCCATGAATTTCTAATACCATTACTTATTTTGTATAAAAATATAACACTGGTTATTTCATGAGTTTAATAACTGATATATGGGAATGTATTTTAAACTAAGATGTGCTAAGAGCATTCAAATGGATAGTGTATGTTCTTTTCCTACATATCTGTTCTTAAACTAAATTATGAACAGGAAAACCACTAGGTAGGCATATATATATATATAGATATATAGATAGATAGATATAGATATAGTTGAATCAGATTTAATAGAAGAAAGAACCTTCAAAATTCCTGGATGATGAATATTTGTATTCTTGGTGGCACAGCACTTGCCTTTAGGCAATAAACCCTCAGGTTGATTCTTACACAACAAAGGAGATAGGTGACGATAAATTATACAATATTTTCACCTCAGTGGTTTATTAAGTCTTTTCATGAGGCTGAAAGTTAGTACGCTGTAGATTTCTAACACAATAACATAAGCACATTCTCACAAAAAATCATACATTTTATAAGTGGCTGCTGCAACGTTATCTAATCTTTCTTTGTATTTTCATTTAAAGCAGCCATAGTGTGGGTTGTTGCCTTTGATAGAGCTTTCGTTAGTCTGTCTATGTCGTCTCAGAATAATGTTCTTCTCACACTATTTATGCATTCAATGTGCCTTTAGTTTTCCGTTAGTTTGTTCATTTGCTTGATTATTTTGCTTTAATTAAAGTACTCGTGGGACTGTATATACTTTCTTGTATTCCTCACTCCACTGAGTCTTCAATCTCTCGGGATTGTAAAAGCTGTATGACCAGCCCATGGACCAGGAGAGACAACCTATCTCACAGAACAACTGGGAGACCAGAGCTGCAACCTAGAGGAGGTAACAACATAGTGTATTCCATACTTGAAAGTTGATGTTTGCAGCCTTCAGAGGGTAGCTTCTGATTGTTTGTTTCAGACAGAGTGCATCCTAATTCAAATGGGAGAGGCAATGGGTCTGCCATATCATACCTGCTGTTTTAGTTGACCTAAGGTTGAGGAAGGAACTCTATCTTCAGTTATTGAAATAACATGAGCTATCAATAGTTGTAGTTGAACATATTGAATCAATACTCTTTGATCCAACCAAAGTTTCCTCGAAAAGTGTTTTATATCATTCTAAATGGATAACTTTGATGAGGGAGAATTAGCTCAGAATATGAATGATGTGCAGTTTCCAACATAAATATAAACATACAAAAAAAAATCAAGCATACAGTTACCTATCAATCATCCATTTATCAGTACTCAGTCCCTGGTAGTTAACCCACAAATGAGGACGGATACCTGACAATGTTGTAGGTTCTTTTTTCCTTTCAACTTTCTCATTTGGAATCCACCTTAGAAATGAAGTGCAACAGGAGTTTCCCTCACTTGGTTATGACAGAAATGAAAAAAAAAAAAAAACACATAAGGAGCCTTGGCATAGTGGGTGAGGAAAGCAAGAGCTGTGATTGCAAAACTTTCTCATGGTACGTTGTACTTCATTAAAAAAAAATCCCCTGGTAATGCAATATTTGGAGATAGTGTAGAGTTTTTATAAGAGTTTAAATCAAAGTAATATGTAAAGCAGAAATAAATATCTTAGAATTTATGTAATTAGAAATATACATCATATAATTGATGTAATTAGAAGAATAAAAGTGAACTTTATTCATATCTAAGTAATAAATTCATGTACAATAGACAGCAGAGAATAACACAGGCTTGCTAACAGTTATTTACTAAGCCTTCTCTTGCCTGGTTGCTGATGAACATAGTCCCAAACCTGTTGTGAATCATTTTCTTGATCAGGGTAAGCACTGATTATTAGGGAGAAAGTGATATGATGTGAATTGTAGTTTATTAGTGATTTTTAGGTCAGGGCTTAATGACTGAGTTGAGGAATGAAGATGAAATTAAGTACTTTGAGTATCACGCCATCTTTTCTTCTTTTAATTATGGGTTGTCTGAGCCATCCCCCATTATCAAAATGTCTTTTTCTCTCTGGGATACATAGGAATACAGATTCATAGAAAATTCATATGTAAAATATAAATTACTATGGTGAACGCAAGACATGACAGTATGATCACAGAATCTTAGCTGCAGATCATAGAAAGAACAGATTGTAAGGATTGAGATCAAGAATAATATACATGACTCCTATCACGTGAACAGGAACAAAGTGTGCTCTAAGCAAACCTGCTTTCTCACGTGTGTTGCACCATCTTGCAGAATAATTTGCTAGCGCACTTGTCATACACTTTAACTGTAGGAGAGCTGTCCTTTTCTTGTTATCACTACCCTGGACTGCTCCTGCATCCTGTAAGGAGCAATCATTCAAGCAAGAAATCTGCAGACACTTAGATGAACCTGTACAATCTCTCCTTCTGCTGAAAGGTCCTTAGTTATACTTTTAAAAAGTCCTTCAAAGACTGTGCATGCTTGCAAACTCCATAACCTCAGCATTTAGAAAGCCACTTCAAGACAACCTTGGGTATAAAGCAAAATATTACCTCAGAAAACACAAACTTCTATATCATGTATTCTAGATCTTTCACTACTAAAAGATAAAGATTTATTAATATATATTTTGTACTCTACAACACTTCTTAAATTGATTTTATCTCTTTTCTAAGCCATATTATTTTCAAATCTCTTTGAAACTATTATTTGCATTTGTTTTATTAAAATATCTTGGTGTAATATGAAGTTTTTGAAAATCTTCTATATGGTCCTTTGCTTTCTGGATTTTGTTTTGTCTCAATAGACATAGAAAACCACTTTCATTGACTTTCTCTTACCATTATATAATTTTAATTCTATAATTGTCTGTTCACCATTGTACCTGCAAAGTGACAAATAACTCATTTCTCTGGCCTATATCAAGAAAAAAGAAATTTGCCAAGATCCTTTGATTCTGTCCAGTTCTGATTTTCTATTCTTGAATGATGATGCTCTTCAAGTCCCTTGTTTGGTAACTTTCTGTTCTTTAAAACCCAACATTATCAATGCTTTTTGACATAAGATGACTTATGCCTCATTAATTATTTAACATTTTACTCACGATGGCTTGAATAGTTTTATTTCAACTATGATTCAACACAACAATACTAAAGACACATTGACTAATGATTGTGTTAATAATACTAATAGCAAGGAAATATTATAACAGTAAAATAAGAACACATACTATAATGCAAAAAAGATATTAAAAATCAGGATATGTGGTACAAGTATGACGCTTGCAAGAGAAGAAAACAAGGTGTACTGCTAGAATAGAATTAGTGGGTTTTTTACCAGAAACACATGCAGATTGCAACCCTGAGAAACAAATCCATAGTAGTGAAATCACATCACAATGCTATGCTAATGCAACACTGCACGCAATGAGTGGACCTACAGTCTTGGTTTTCTTTTATTCCACACAAATTGTTAAAGAAAAAAAATGACTCTTTGATGAAATGTTTCATAATAAAATGTGGAGGTTGGCTGTCATTGACTCAGTAGTCTTCATATCCAAAAGGACACGACTTAGGGTGCCAGGATAGCCCAATGGTATAAGGCACCAGTCTCAAGCTCATCTTCCAATAACCATGATAGTAATGTCCTGACTACTTTTCAAAACTCCAGAAGAGATAAATGTGTTGAATCACTAGAAATCATCAATCAGGTAACAGCCTTTTACAGAGTTTCATTTTCATAAAGTGTTGAGAACAATTTTTGGAATCCATGTCAAGTACATGTAAGCTTTCTGAAAATATTGCAGATTTCACAATTGCCAGTAATACAAATATTATAAAACTTTAGTTTATTTTTTGGTCATAAAATGTTCCTGTTTTATTATCTGTTAATTATAAAATATTTAAATATCATTTCCATTTTTAAATTTTTTGACAATTCATTCTCAAGTAATTTCTGAATTACTTTCTCAATAAATTAACTATGGTTAATGATTAATTTCCATCACTATCTCCAGTATCAAACAGCAGAGGAAAAGATGACATCTTCAATCTCTTTAAATCACACCAACCTCAGAGACATCTGGTACACCCTGATTGGGATCCCAGGACTAGAAGATGCACACATTTGGCTCTCCATCCCCATCTGTTCAATGTACATAGTAGCTGTATTAGGCAATATATTCCTAATATTGCTGATCTCCACTGAGCGTAGTCTTCATGAACCCATGTACATTTTCCTTTCCATGTTGGCCCTGGCAGACGTCTTCCTGTCCACAGTAACAATTCCAAAGGTATTAGCAATCTTCTGGTTTCAGGCTGGGGGCATTTCTTTTGCTAGCTGTGTGTCCCAGATGTTTTTTCTTCACTTCATCTTTGCGACAGAGTCCGGTATATTGCTCTCCATGGCATTTGACCGTTATGTGGCTATCTGCTATCCACTAAGATACACCAACATCCTAACCTCATCTGTCATCAACAGAATGGGCATTGCATCTGTGACTAGAAGCTTCTTCATCTGCTTCCCCCTGATCTTCCTTGTTTATCGGCTCACTTACTGTGGGAGGAACATCATTCGACACTCCTACTGTGAACACATGGGCATTGCCAGGTTGGCCTGTGACAGCATCAAAGTCAATATTTACTATGGGATAATAATGGCACTATTATCCAAAAGCATAGAAGTGATACTAATAATTATCTCATATATCATTATCCTTAATGCTGTGTTTAGAATTCCTTCTCGGGATGCCCGACTCAAGGCTCTGGGTACATGAGGTTCCCATGTATGTGTAATACTATTGTTATATACACCAGCTTTTTTCTCTTTCATTGCTCACCGTTTTGGTGGTCACAGTATACCACTGCATGTGCACATTCTCCTTGCTAACCTCTATGTGGTTGTACCACCCACAGTCAATCCCATCATTTATGGCGTGAAGACTAAGCAAATTCAAGAGAGAGTTATCCAAGTCTTTTCTTTAGGCATGACATTTCGTTGATATAATCCAAGCAGCTTAGTCCAGTTCTTTATAATTTTCTCATGAACTATAGAACTCAAGAGTATCTGAAGCTACAATAGAAATGTTAAATCAAGACATCATTAGTGATGGTTATCATTGCAATTTTGAGCAATCAAGATAAAGGAGAATTCTACTCAGCATATATATTGTTCAGAACAATACTAGAACAAGGAAACATTATTTTATGTACTATTTTCATCTTTGTTACAATATACATATTCATAATAGTTAAAAGTATTCAATTTTATGTTAACGCATAAAACAGGAATACAAACAAAACAGCCCTTGTTCATACACCAAACAAGTTGATCCAGAAGCCTATATAATTTTGTTAATTCAGTCCATTTTTTTAAAACTTGAAAATAAAGAGTGCTACATGTCCAAGACACTATTCCTGTGCAGCTATCACACTAGATCAATCATTTGGGTTGCAAGTTCAAGCTTCATATTTAAGATGTTTGATTTTAGTCAAGAATATTTAAACTTCTTGTATTTGTGCACACACATCTTTAATTTTCACTGATAGATGGACAGAGAGATAGACAGAGAGATAGACAGACAGGAATGCCGTACAGAAGACTCCTAAACTAGTGCCAAGTATGATATTAAAATAATTTTTCTAGTATGATTACTAGCAATTGAAAAAGTATGAATTTGAATCTGAGAGATTTGATTTCTTTTTAATGCATTTCTTCTCTCACCATACATAATCCTGTAGCATATAAATGTTAAGTAGCTTCACTGTACATATAATAATGAATACCAGAGAGATTTTTTAAAAATAATCTTTTATTTTCCATACCAATCCCATTCTCCTCCACTACCATCCTCCCACTTCCCCTCCCTTATACCATTGTACCCCCAATCCACTTCTCAGAGATGGCAAGTCCTCCCGTGGGGAGTCAACAAAGTGTGTCACATCAACTTCAGGAAGGACCAGTCCCTCCCCCCTGTATCTAGGCTGAGTAAGGTATCCCTTTACAGGGAATGGACTCCAAAAAGCCAGTTCATACAGTAGGAATAAATCTTCAACCCCCTACCAGTTGCCCCATAAACTGCCTAAGCCATACAACTGTCACTCACATTCAGAGGACCTAATTAGGTCCTGTGCAGGTCCCAGATGTCGTCTAGTCAATGAAGTCCCACTGTCTTATGTCTGTGAGTTTCTCCATCATGGTCTTGATCCCTTTGCTCATATTATTGCTCCTCCTTTGCTTCAACTGGTCTCACAAAGTGTGGGTAGAGGCTGCTCATTTGTTTCTAGCTGCCCAGACCTGAAAGAATCACGCATAAACTATATTATTTGCAACACTGTTTTGCCAAATACCTTAAGTGTATTACTATCTAGCTCTTACATCTTAAATTAACCCATTTCTATTATTTTACATTTTAACAAGAGACTCATGGCCTACCAGCAAGATTCTGGTTAGTGGATTATGTCTTTCTCCCCTGGTAGCTACAAGGCGTTTCTTTGACTCTGTCTAATTTCTTCCAGCATTCAGTTTAGTTTTCCCACCTAGCTCTATTCTGCCCGATCATAGGGCAAAGCAGAATTTTCATTTATTAACCAATAAAAACAACACCTACACAAAAGGACTTTCCACACCACAGGCCCAGTGCTTAGCTGTGGGTCTCTGCATCTGTTTCCATCATTTACTGGATAAAAGTTCTATGATGAAGTTAAGGTAGTCATCCATCTGACAATTACAGGGGAAGGCCAGGTAGGGCCAGAGAGCGATCTTAACCACATTAACACATGTATTAATTACAACAGTTGAAATAGAACAAAGTCCCTAATTTCCTCTGTGAATAAATGTGAAGACAGCAGCTCTCCATCTTGGCCACTGTTTGAAGGCACTGCAAACTGCAGACTTTTCATACAGCAATAATTACAATTAGTAGCAAAAATAACAGATATTTCACAGAAAGAAAGTATGATGGGATATTAGATAATATTTAGAAATGATGGGGAATTGAATATAGAGAAGCTCTCCATATTCACTTGTACAAATACATTAGCAAATTCACTAGACCATATGTTCATGTTTGACATTGAAAGTGAACATGAACTAAAAATATAAATATTCATGATAAATTTGTTAAAATATAATTACATTGTACCATAGCAGAATAAAACTGCTATAATATTAATTATTATCTAAGTGTGCACAAGGAAATAAATTTTTTCCAGAAAAACAAGAGACTATAGATAAATACTGTATACAGGAGTGCATATATCTTTCTGAAATAATGTGTTTATTTTATTTGCATAAAATGAGGAAGAATAAATACAAATTCACTGCTAATTTAGAAATTTTAAGGAAACATTTTAGTGAAAAGTAAATTTAACACTTTAAGCTCTATGGATTCTCTCCTTCACCTAATAGATACCGATTGTTAACATCCCACTATCCCACCAGGTCTTAGATACCCCTGCTGTTTTCCTTCACATTGTAGACTCTTATATACACTAGCTGTCATACGCTCTCATTCTTCTCAAATATCTAATCACCTAATATTTCATTCAAGACTTTATTTGCTGACTTTTTGTATATAAAAATTATGTTTTAATTATTTACTTGGAGTTCCTCCTCACTGAAAAGGTCATAATTGAGGAGTGTTGATTTTTGTGAAAAACAGACAAAGAATGCTTCCTGTGAAATGTATTTATTGTCAGGTTGTTGTCAATGATGAGAAGAGAAAATACAAACATCACTACAAGATTCTTAATTCTTATTCACCAACTTTTTTCCAAAGTTCTAAATTTGTGCATCCACAATACTATCCCAAGTGTCTGGATGAAGGCATTTCTGGATTTTGCCTTTTAGAAGTTGGAAATAAAGTTTGGAGTGGATAAGCTTTAGAAACACAAATATCACCCAACATCTAAGAGGACAAATTCCTGTTCAGAGAAGAAGAAAAAAAAAGTATCTACACTACATTGTGCTGCTTTTCTTTATTTTATTTTATTTTTTGCTTTTTTTATTTTTTAATTAATTTATTTATTTATTAATTAATTAAAATTTTCTGTCTCTGTTTTTAGACAACAAATCCTTGCATGTGTGTACAAAAATTACCAGGGACTAAAATACCTACCACTTCACAGTTATAAGGAGAAAAATGACCAACTCTACATGATCTTAATAAGTAATTTTTTCCCAACAGGATTGAAGTATAAGTCACAAGAAACACAATAGTTTGCAGAAACAACAGAGGTAAAATTTTTAAAGAGGTCACAGATGTGAGAAATACTTAAGAAATAGTCATTGACCTCTGGTTCTCTGGTTATTCAAGATGAATATTAAAAGAAGCACATTTTAGATGAACATGTTTCTGGATCTCTCTGTGAGAATACCCACAGTATGGCTTGCTAGTGATGGTAGGATTTATATATTAATCCCTGAAGACTACATCTGAATGATACTTTTCCTATGAACATAATCCACCACATAGTATTTTTTTTTCATTTTTTTGTTTGTTTGACTTTTGGGTTTTGGTTGATTGGTTGCGTATTTAGCTTAATTAAGGATCCCGAGCTCGTCAGACCACTGTAATTTTCCTAAATACTTCCATTCTACTGGGGTTTATGCATCTTGGGAATGGCAACGCTATACAACCTGTGTCTGGGTGAGTTCATATACCTAAATCCAGGAGAGACAACCTATCTCACATGGCATCAGAGAGCACAGGGTTGCCAAGTTCAAAACAAAGGTAAGAACATCTAGAATCTCATATTAGAGAAGTGAAGACCTTTATTTTAGACAGCGCCCCCTGTCTAGTTTCAAGTTAACTACACTCCTGATTTCTAAGAAAATGAATGCCATTATTTTCAGCCATGCTTGCTCACGTTATGTCATTTCTTAAAGAAAGTTCATTTATGTGCACCAGCATAAGGGATGGGAACATGGCTCACCCTCATGAAATGGTTTCTAGTAGAGATAGTGGTGGCAGAACATCAGGCCAGACTCTGTTCTTTCAATGAAGTGAAGGCTTCATTGAAATATGATTATGCTTTTGTAACCCACACTATCTTAAGAGAAAGTTTACCCAACTTGCAATAATAAGTTCTTTCTAAGTGGGACAATATAGAGGGAGAGTGGAAGTCTTCCATTTCAACTCTAGACAATCACCATCTGGGTTTGCTGCAAATAAAGAGAGCTACATGATTCTACATCATAAGTCTTTGATTTTGTTTATTACATTCAGTTTTATAATATAAGACTTCAGATTCTTTTGAAATTTAAAGGAAAAAATTTTTTTTCGCTTAATCAAAAACAAAAGCAAAAGGCACAAAAAAAGTCCTGGTGAAAAGAGTAAGCCCGATTCTCCAAATTGGCAAAGCTGAATTTCTAAGAGACTATCATTATGATTTTTACCTATTGTGTTGATTAGTTTTCCTTTTATTCACGTGTTTGTGGCACATTGTACATGTATTTAAAAGTAGCATGTAATTGTGATGGTAGTTGGAAAGACAAAAAAACGACACAAAATGAAAGCAACTAGTGTGGAAGTGTAATTAGCAATAATAAACATAGGAGGAGAAACTTTTTTTTTTTTTTTGGACTGTGACTGAAAAAGCATGGGATAAAACCGGACTCTCTGAATATGGCGGACAACGAGGGCTGCCGAGAAGCCAAGGACAATGGCACTGAGTTTTGATCCTACTGCATGTTCTGGCTTTGTGGGAGCCTAGCCAGTCTGGATGTTCACCTTCCTAGACCAGGATGGAGGGGGGAGGACTTTGGACTTTCCACAGAGCAGGGAACCCTGACTGCTCTTCATTCTTGAGAGGG
>NW_026068238.1:602799-628514 GCF_014885135.2 Alexandromys fortis
AATTAGGATATATATTTCTCTGTTCCCGTGTCCACCCTTCCTTTATCTCAACCACCCCGTTCCCCCATGCCACCTCACCCCCAAGTTGCCAGGTTTTGCCCTGCAATTTTGTCTACATCCCATATCCAGGCGGATATATTTGTGATCCTAGAGAAGCTAAATAAGAAGGTGAACCCAAAGAGGAGAAACATTTTAAGTGAAATTTTATTTTAAAATACAAGATCATGAGTGGAAGACAGATGTGCCTAGCAGTGGGAGGTGGGTTAGAGGTTTAAAATGAGCTGCTTGTGATTATCTATGATCTTTCCTCTCAAAGTTACAGAAGCCTGTAACCTTGAGTAAGCAAAGCAGTAACCCAGGGAGAAGGAGAGGTGATGTAAATTACCATAGAAGCATAGGGATGCTGGATAGTACTCAGATCAGCATGAAATAACTGGCAGTGAAGGGAGCCTGAGAGAAGGACTCTGAGAATCATGCTATCTCTGTGATTGCATCAGCATCCAATTTTAGTAACAGTGTCAAAGACACTCTCCATGATCAATTCATTCCTGCACTCCCAGTAGTTTCATGGTAGAATTTTGACATTCATTTAAAAGCAGAATTCCCAATACATCTGAGAGGAAGGTACTCGAGTGAGTTAAGAGCTGAAGCTCTAAGTAAGGAGGCCTGACTATAAATGAGAGTAATCACATTGGGAGGAGTGAAAACAGAATTCCTTACCTAACCAGGATCAAGTTTATAGGGTAAAATGTTTCCTTGGCTAAAGGCACACTTTTGTATTTGACGTCTGGGCATTCCTGCCATCTTGGAGAATCAGAGAATCACTGACCCATGTGCACATACATCACCATTCTATATATAGATAATTATATTCTTCCTGTGGAGTAGCCGCTCTCTCTGCTGAATTGTCCCTTGATCCTGGATTATGTGGTTACATACCAATGTACTATTTAAGAAAAATGGAAAAAACTATATTTTGTCATCTCATGGATCCCTCATTTCTAATAAATAGTTGTTTTGCTATGCAAAATTTTTTCTCACTTAGGTCTCTTTCAGAAGCATTGGGTATTTCAGTTTTTATCTATATGAAATTAGGAAATTTTCAAGTAATTCAGTCAAGTTAGAATCAATTATCCTGAGTGAGATACATCCAACTACAAAAGATAAATATTGTATGTTTTCTCTTATATGTAGTTATTAGCTTTTAAAATCTTTAGATATGTGTGTTTCAAAAGAATGATGAAGATGTTAGATGATAAATAAGGAACCATGGATTAGGAGGGAATCTTCCAAGGAAGGAAAACATCATTTTTATAAAGAGGAAACTACAAATTTACTCAGGAGATCTTGTCTTTTTCTACTTCACATGTAGATTAGATCTGTGAATGTCTCTCTTAGGGTCCTCATTGTTGTCTAAGTTCTCTGGGATTGTGATTTGTGGACAGGTTTTCTTTGCTTTATGTTTAAAAATCACTTATGAGTGAGTACATCTGATAATTGTCTTTCTGGGCCTGGGTTACCTCATTCAAAATGATGTTTTCTAGATCCATCCATTTGGCTGCAACATTCAAGATGTCATTATGTTTTTCTGCTGTGTAGTACTCCATTGTGTAAATGTACCACATTTTCCTTATCCATTCTTCGGTCAAGAGGCATTTAGGTTGTTTCCAGGTTCTGGCTAGGACAAACAATGCTGCTATGAACGTAGTTGAGCATATGTTCTTGTGACACGATTGAGCATCCTTTGGATATATACTCAAAAGTGGTATTACTGGGTGTTGAGGAAAGTTGTTTCCTAATTTTCTGAGATATTGCCACACTGACATCCAAGCGGGCTGTACCAGCTTACATTACCACCAGCAATGCAGAAGTGTTCCCTTTACCCCACATCCTCTCCAGCATAAGCTGTCAGTGTTTTTGAGCTTGGCCATTCTTTCAGCTGTAAGATGGAATCTCAGAGTTGTTTTTATTTGCATTTCTCTGATGACTAAGTATGTTGAACATTTCCTTAAGTGTCTTTCAGCCATTTTAGATTCCTCTGTTGAGAATTCTCTGTTTAGGTCTCTACTCCATTTTTTTTTATTTGATTATTTGTTCTTTTGATGGCCAATTTCTTGAGTTCTTTGTATATTTTGGAGATCAGACCTCTGTCTGATGTGAGGTTAGTAAAGATTTTTTTCCCATCCTGTAGGCTGTCGTTTTGCCTTGTTGACCATATCCTTTGCTTTAGAGGTTTTTAGTTTCAGGAGATCTCATTTATTAATTGTTTTTCTCAGTGTCTTTCCTGCTGGGGTTATATTTTGGAAGTGGTCTCCTGCACCAATGTGTTCAAGTGTGCTCTTTATAGTGCAGAAATGCTTGACCCCACTAACCCTTGAAAGTTTTATAAACACTATCATGGTTTAATTTTTTGCCCTCATTCTTATTTTCAATATAATAATTTAAGTGATAAAACTAATAATGATTGATTATGATGGCAATGATGGTAATAGTAATGTAATAGCAAAAATAAGAGCAGGAACACTACAAGACAGAACTGTAGGGATATATTAGGAGGGCACCATCAACAATGATGGTATCAGGAAAGTCAGAAGTGGATACAGTTAAGAGGGTTCTCTTTCCAGGGTACCATGGAGACTTAAAACAGCCTTCTTAATTCATCTACCTTATTTTTTAGAAACAAATTATTTTTATTATTTCTCAATAAAAATGTATATTTCTTAATTTCTGAAATTCTTACTTTACTTCTTACATTTGTCAATGGTATTACAATTTTTAAGATGGTTTATTTCAAGATAATTTATAGCCTTACTTTTTTCACTTATTTCTTTTTTAATTGTTTTTATTGTACTATACATTGTTATCCACTCCCCTTTTTTCCTCCCCTTTCCCTTGCTATGCTCTCCCAAAGCCCCATGCTCCCAATTTACTCAGGAGATCTTGTCTTTTTCTCCTTTCTATTTAGATTCATGTATGTCTCTCTTAGGGTACTCTTTGTTTTCTTGGTTCTCTGGCATTGTGGATTGTAGGCTGGTTTTTCTTTGCTTTATGTCTAAAAGTCGTTTAAGAAAGAGTATGAATTTTATTTGTCTTTCTGGGTCTGGGTTACCGTACTCAATATGTTTTTCTCTAGGTCCATCCATTTGTCTGCAAATTTCAAGATGTCATTATTTTCTATTGCTGTGTAGTACTCCATTGTATAAATATACCACACTTCCTTTATCCATTCTTTGGTTGAGGGACATCTAGGTTATTTCCAGTTCTGGCTATATGAACAATGCTGCTATGAACATGCTTGTGCACATGTCCTTGTGGTATGAATGAAAATTATAGACTTTCTTATGTGGTTGATTTAGCTAACACAAAAATCCATTATTTTATGTGACTATATAGACTCAGTTTTCTGCCCTTTAGTATTGATGATGCCATGTTTATTGTTCTGCTTAGCTTTAGTCTATCTAGAAACTCCTCTTAGGAAAAAGGAATGAATGTCAGTCACTGTATCAATGTTGACTGATGCCGTTTTACTCAAAGGAAAAAGTGACATGCTGAAACACTTGTGCCACCATAGAATTCAATATTTATTGATGAAGAACAAAATTTAGTTTAGGAATTGTATCAACACGTGATTGGGATGGCAAAAAGAAAAAGAAAAAGGCATTATTTCCATTAGAAAAGATGTAGTTTATGTGAAAGGCATGGGGATACATGTCTTTAATCCCAGCACTCAGAAAAAAGAAACATGTGAATCTACATAGCAAGTGTCAGGCCTGACAGATATAGATAGATAGTGTGACCTGCCTCAATGGAAAAAAAAGAGGCTTCTCCTGGCCTGAGCAACCAAAGTCCAGATGAAGAGCAGAAGGAGAGAGAACACGAACAAGGAAGTAAGGACTGCGTGGGGTCCGTCCACCCACTGAAATCATGGAACTGACCTAATAGGAGCTCACTAAGGCCAGCTGGACTGGGACTTAACGAGAATGTGATCAAACGGAACTCTGAATGTGGCTGACAATGAGGGCTGATTGAGAAACCAATGATAATGGCACTGGGTTTTGATTCTACTGCATGCACTGGCTTTTTGGGAGCCTAGTCTATTGGATGCACACCTTCCTAGACCTGGATGGAGGGGGGGGGCTTGGACTTCCCACAGGGCAGGGCACCCTGACTTCTCTTAGGACTGGAGCGGGAAGGGGAGGGTGAGTGGGGGAAGTAGGAGGGAAAGGGGAGAAGGGGAGGAAGTGGAAATTTTTAATAAATAAAACAGAGACTTCTGTGAAATGATAAAACATAATAAACTCATAAAATATTCTAAAATAATAATTTAATTAATTAACATAGAAAACTAAACAAACAGAAAAACCTTGATCTTCCAGACCTACTCTGAAACTTTAAGTTTACAATTTAGTTATCAAATTTGATACTCATTTCTTAAAGCTCTGTCTGTGATGTATACTCTTGATAGAAGCCTGTTACTCATCTCTCTAATTCTTTCCAGGTTTAACCTTTCATTTGTAATCCATTTTTCACAACAAACACATGATATAAAAACATGGCCATTACCCTTGATAAAGATTATATATTTACAGTTCTGTTATGAATGCAGAAATGAATATATCCCACCATTCCTATCCTGGCCTGATTAGAAATGTGCTTGTTTATATTCATGTATATTCTTCCTTGGGGAAAGATAGTTCAAATGTAATTTATATATAATAATAGTTGATTATTACTTTAGCATAAGATGATCTCAGTTTGGTCAATAATTCCTTTCGTTTTTGTGACAATTATTTTGTCACATTGTTGTCTTTGAGATAAGTTCTTCCTTTCTCTGTTTTTATATTTGATCAAAAATGGAAATAAAAGAGAAATGTTAAAATTTAAAAACAATGTAGAAAATGTAATGGGTAAAAAAAATCAGTGTGGGTGGGGCACTGGGGGAGAAACATGGCACTTAGACAATAGGGAGACAGGGTATATTGAGTTAGTTCTGAAGAAGTGCTCACGCTGCATGGTGCTGCATAGGGCAACATGGTGCTGCTCATGCTGCATGGTGTTGTTCATGCTGCTTAGTGCATGCTGCTTTAGTGCATGCTGCATGGTGCTGCTCACGCTGCATGGTGCTGCATAGGGCAACATACTGCTGCTCATGCTGCATGGTGTTGTTCATGCTGCTTAGTGCATGCTGCTTTAGTGCATGCTGCATGGTGCTGCTCACGCTGCATGGTGCTGCATAGGGCAACATACTGCTGCTCATGCTGCATGGTACTGCTCATACTGCTTAATGCTATTCATGTTGCATGGTGCTATTCATACTGCATAGTACTGGTCATGCTGCATAGTGCTGCATGGTTTTGCTCATGCTGCCTGGTGCTGCTCAAGCAGAAACAAGCGTGGACTGTGGTCATGGAAAACAAGGGCATTCCCATTTGACACTTAGAAATGCCAGACTGGGAAAATCAATTATTTCATACATTTCTATTACTTTCTAAAAATGCATTGCTAGAATAAGGAAAAACACAATCACTTTATGGAAGTGTTTGCACTAGTTACAGGCCTGATGGTAGGCACAGAGCTCAGGAGTGTTGTGCTTCTAGTAAGACAATGAGGACTCACCTGAACCTGCAATTCTAGAACTTCAGTAAAGAGTGTTTTGATTAAGAATCAAGAAAGGAACAATTGAACAATACCAGCTATGATATGCAAAACCTTTCACCCATGTATGGATTTGTATGTTTGATCTTAAACATAAAAGTTTCTGAGCCTCACATAATTTAAATTTTGATTCTATTTATTTTAAGCATCACTTTTGTCAAGCCCTTACAAGTTTCTATTTTCCTGTTAATGAGCAATATTTGGCTAGCAATCACTGATTCGTGTGTGTCAACCCATTTTTGTTGTAGTAAGTTTTACAAAGTATTATTTCATGGTAATCTAATAAAAATAAACGTTTTTTTGTAATTTCTATTTTTCTTCAGTTCCAAGCTCCAGTATCTGAGGACAGAGAAGAGATGGCAGTGTCTTCAAATCACACCAACCTCAGAGACATCTGGTACACCCTGATTGGGATCCCAGGACTAGAAGATGCGCACATATGGCTCTCCATCCCCATTTGCTCAATGTACATAGTGGCCATTGCAGGCAATACCCTATTAATATTCCTGATCTTCACTGATCATAGTCTTCATGAACCCATGTACATTTTTCTCTCAATGTTGGCCCTGGCTGATATCATTCTATCTACAGTGACGACACCAAAGGTTCTTGCCATCTTCTGGTTCCAAGCTGGAGGCATTTCTTTTGCCAGCTGTGTGTCTCAGATGTTTTTCCTCCACTTTATGTTTGTGACAGAGTCTGCCATACTGCTGGCTATGGCATTTGACCGTTATGTGGCCATCTGCTTTCCATTAAGATACACCACCATTCTAACCCCATCAGTCATAGGCAGAATGGGCATCGCATCTGTAGCTAGAAGCTTCCTAATCTGTTTCCCCTTGGTCTTTCTAGTCTATCGGCTCACCTATTGTGGCAGAAACATCATTCATCACTCATACTGTGAACACATGGGCATTGCCAGGTTGGCCTGTGACAATATCAAGGTCAATATTTACTATGGAATGACTGTACCCTTGTTTTCCATAGGTCTAGACATTATGCTTGTCATCATCTCTTACACACTTATACTCCATTCAGTGTTTAGAATTCCTTCTCGAGATGCACAACTCAAGGCTTTGGGTACATGTGGCTCCCATGTCTGTGTTATCCTTCTGTTCTATACGC
Source organism: Alexandromys fortis (assembly GCF_014885135.2). Taxonomy (NCBI): domain Eukaryota; kingdom Metazoa; phylum Chordata; class Mammalia; order Rodentia; family Cricetidae; genus Alexandromys; species Alexandromys fortis. Next base: position 609,580 of record NW_026068238.1, read on the forward strand.
CTTCTCTCTTCACCTTTTTTGCTCATCGTTTTGGGGGTCATAGCATACCCCGTCACATGCACATTCTCTTTGCTAACCTCTATGTGGTGGTACCTCCTACCCTCAACCCCATCATTTATGGAGTAAAGACAAAACAAATTCAAGAGAAGGTGTTTTCTTTCAGTAAGGCATGTTTTTGAATTTTTGATATAAACAGAAAAGTACGATCTTAATATTTTTTCTTAGAAATTACATAACTAAAGCACATCTGAAGTTGCTCCTAAAGTCTTATGTCATGACAGCATTAAAAGTGAGAAAGACAGTTATGTTGAAGTAGGGTAGACAGTGTTGAATTCTCATTGATTATTTGTCTCTTGATTAGAGCAAAACTGGTCTGAAGACAGCTGAATTTCTGTTCCATATCCATATCACTTAAAATATCCCCAGAAGAACTAATAGGGCCCATACTCACAAATGAAGCAATTGGAATACAAAAGTCTATTATCAGCCTGTCAGATATTCACCCTCTACTTTTGTATAATTGGGAAATATCATAATACAATATTTCACAGAATGTTTAAGTACCATATTAGCAGTGTGGCTTAGTCACTGAGTTTTATACTCTGACTTCAAGACTAGGGTTTTAGATGCTCGGTTTCGGTCATGACTATTACTCTTCATGGGATTGTGAATATCTTAGCTTCAAAAGTACCAAGCATGAAATAAAACTAATCTATGTATAATTCTGTTATCATTTGAAAAACTAGTTAGTATCTCATGAATACTAAAGTTTCCAGACAGAATTAAACCTTTGTTTCTCTTCCTTTCTCAGGCAATCATAGAACCTGTAACATTGAATATTTGAGAATAAGAACAGGAGTTTCCAATAGAGAGAATACAACCTTATTAATGTATGTGTTAATTAAACTATTGACATTAATCAAAATTATTTCCTTCTTCAAATGAAAAAACAAAACCCCAGTTTCTCTCATGGACATTATGTCAGAGTGGACTACAAAATTCACACCATTGTGCATATTTTGTTAATAACAGTGGTTACAAGTTTTCCTCAGAAAGTAAATGTGATAATAGGACATCAGAGCACAAACTTAGGTCAATAAATAGAGAGTGATCTCAAATCACATGTAACTCTTTGATGTGGATGCTCACAGCACTGAAAGTGAGGATGAACTAAAGAAATATCATGAATACCCTGGGTCTATGTTCTAAAATATTTCTTAAAACAATAATATATTGGATTGACACAGGAGTTGCTCCTAAGCAATTCTATGGAAATGAAGTGTCAATTTTTTTTACAGAGAAATGAGGTAATGTAAAATGATACATATTATAAGATCTCAAGTACAAGAATGCACCAACTTAAGCACATATAGATCCATATGCATTGTATTTGCACAAAATTAAAGGAGAATAAATAAAATGTTACTTATATTGTAGAAATGTTTAAGGAAAGATTTTAGCTAAGATAAATTTAAAACAGTACTCTACCAATTTTCTCTTTTATAAGAAAGATATATTACACTAGCATTGCATTCTTTCATGGTCATGTATATGTATATGGTCAAAACATATTCCTTTTTCCTTCATATGGTATAAGTTAAATACAATTGTTGTAATATACACTCTTTATCAAATATCCAATTGCCCAATAAGTTATGGATAATTCAGATTTCCTTACTTACATTGTATCTTGAAAGTGTGTTTAACTTTTTGGTTATAGTTTTTTATTACTTACAGGATTCTTTTAAGACTTCCATTTTGTGCCAGGCAGTGGTGACGCATGCCTCTAATCCCAGCACTCGGGAGGTAGAGGCTGGTTGATCTCTGTGAGTTCAAATTTAGCCTGATCTAGAAGAGCTAGTTCCAGGATGAACTCCAAAGCTACAGAGAAACCCTGTCAAAAAAAAAAAAAAGAAAAAGAAAGAAACAAAGAAAGAAAGGAAGGAAGAAAGGAAGGAAGGGAAAAAAGGAAGAAAGACTTCCATTTTGCAGAAGAATGAAAAGAGAAGGGTATGGTGATGGCTGTTTGCCAATATCTATCACCAGGTAACTGATAGACATGGAGGATGAAACTGTATACATAGCTATAGAATTATTAAATCACAATGTATATTTTTCAGAATTCAGGAGATATACTTTCAAAACATTTCCCTAACTCTACAAATCAAATGCTGTGTGACTAGTGAAGTGTGTCAATAAAGTTAATATCTATTAAAAATTCCTTGGGATTGATAAAAACTATAGAGAATAAAAGTTCTATAGTCATATCTATCACTGCTGAGAATTTAAAAATACCTAAACATTGAGGATATAAGAATGGAGGAAACAGGCTATTCCAAAAGAGGAATCTGTGCATTACCCCAGTTCTCAGGATGCTAATTCTTGTATGTCTGTGAGCAAATGACAAGAGGGCCAGGACACCATGTCCCCACCATATGAGAAGAAAAAATTCCAGAGCTCAACATGACCTGAATAACTTAGTTCTTCTCGGCCAAACTGAAACATTTTATAATATAACAGGGAATGAAATAAAGTTTATAGAAAAAGTGAGTCTCTTATAGAAGTAATTTAATTAGTTATTCTCTGGTTATACATAATAAACCTTAAGAGACATAAATGAAGTATCTTAAGGGCCAATTCTACTTAGTGTTTTTTTTTATTTTATTTTATTTTATTTTTTGGAGTGGGGTGGCTTGTTTAGTTATTGTTTTTTATTTTCTTTGGTTTTTTTCAAGACAGGATTTCTCTGTTTAACATTTTGGCTGTCCTAGAACTAACTCTGGTAGATCAGGCTGGCCTTGAGCTCACAGAGATCTGCCTGCCTCTGCTTCATAAATGCTGGGATTAAAGGCATGCACCACCACCGCCTGGCTCAAATCTAGTTGTTTTAATCTCAACATCAGAATATAAAAATAAGAAATCTAAGGAGTAAAGTAAACAGTACAAGCTGGCAACATTTCAGTGTTTAAGACTGAATTCAGCATTCTGTAATCTGGGCTGAGAAAAATCCAAAGGGTACCCTCTACACCATCATCATCATCATCATCATCATCATCATCATCATCATCATCATCATCATCATCATCATCCAGTAATGCTTAAGCATACATAGGGAGACCATTTATTACGGTTGTTCCTAGCAAGTGAAGTCCTAGATGCTTGTATTATTGTTATACCCAAGGTTCCACAGTCTTCCTTTATGCTGTCTACCCAGTGTTTCTTGGGCCTTCCGCTCCATCTTATCCCGTACACTTCTCCAAGCAGTGCTATCTTTGGGGATCTGCTGCCATTCATTCTCATAACATGGCCGAGGATCTCAAGCACCATTGCCATACCCAGTAGTTTACTTCCTTCTATAGATGGAGATGTTTCTTAATGTCATCGTTGTATGGTCTACCCTTTGTGTGACACTTAGAATCATCCAGAGATGTGCCATCTCAAACACATTCAGCCTTTTATCTTAGGAGTGTTTCATGGTCCAGGTTTTGGAGCTGTAAAGAAGGGAGCTCAAGACAGGTGTCTCCTGTACTTGTAATTTTGTTGTCATGTTTCTTGTGTCTTTCTTAGTGCATGGAATGCAGCCTTCATTATCCCTATCCACCTTTTGATGTCTGAGATGTCTGATTTCCTCCTTTGAACTGAGGTCTCCTCCCAGATAGACAAAGTTGACCATTTGCTCAAGGTTCTGACTCTTTATTACAGTGTTAACATTGTGTGTCCCCTTCTCATGTGTTGTATCTCAGTCTTCTCAATGTTTGTTTTAATGTCAAGGTTTTCACTGACTTCCACCACTCTATTTACCATGGTTTCAGCTCATTTGGACTTTCAGCAAGTAGTGAAGTTGGCGAAACACAAGTTATTGATTTGAACACCACCTACATCGTCATCCCTCAGAGCTGTTGCTATTATTAATTCCAAAAATATATTAAAGAGAGGACACATCCCTGCAACACTATATGATTGTTTTAAAGGGATCATTTAGTTCTACACAGACTTTGACTGATGCAAAGGTATCTTTATAAGCATTTTCCAGTATTCTTATAATTTTCTCTGGGTACCTGTGAACTTCATCGTTTCCCAAAGTCCTTTCCTCCAAAAGCTATGTCTTATGTTCAGCCCCTCTACACATAGTTGTAATAAAGCTACTACTGAACATATTCTGTACTCACTGGTAAGTCCTGGGGTATCACTGGAGAGCTGTGTCAGGGGGCTCTATTTAGCGCTTCCTCAAGGATGGCTTCCAGGGCCCCAAAATGAAGAATTTGACATTCCTAAGCTATGCATTAAAAGTAGAGAAAGCTAAGTTAGTAGATACTGTAATAATTTGATTCCTACCAACAAAACAAATGTGACTTAAGTAAGAATGAACTCATTAAATTAGAGTTGCTCAGAACTCCCACTGAGCATAAATTTTCATTAGAATCTGGGGTAGTGATTTATGTTCATTTATTAGAGGTAAACAACAAAACAAAGTCTATAGCACAGGGCATGCTCATCATGCTGTGTGCAGTGCTCTGAGCATCCCAGGACACAGGACACAGTAAACTCACCATTTCCTTGCAGTGCTTTGAGCATTCCTGGGCACAGCATGCAGTAAACTCATAATGTTGTGTGCAGTGCTCTGATCTTTCCTGACATAGCACACTGTGAACTCGCCCTGCTCTGTGCAGTGCTCTGAGGGTTACTGGGCACACTTAGAGCACAAGAGCACATTCAAATGAAAGGATCAATACCTAAGTTTATGACAAAGTTAGTCATGGCGATTATGAGCTAAAGTTAAATCATAATGTTGAAATGTTAATCTTCGCAGAATTAGGTTTCCCTGAAAATTGAGTTTATCCTTGTCCATGCATGCAAGAAGTATGAGTTGTCAGTTTCCTTAAATAATCTATCTTTTCAAGCTAAATCCATTTTCTCAGTGTATTAAGATGCTCACAATTTTGTGCTGCCTTTCTATGAATGTATTAAAGGCTATTTATTCAGTCTTTGATTTTCTCTTAAAGCTTTCATTTCACTGAATGTCAGGATGAAGACAAAATACTTCTGACTACATTTTGTTCCATGAATCACGAAAAAAAATCAATGCTGAACTTCTGTGTTATGGTTTCTGCCCAATCCTAGTATATAAGATACTGCCATTGACTTTCTTTTAACCTTGGATCTTTGAATTTTTATTTATTATGTGGGATTGTATTAAGGCATTAGTAAAGAAGAATGTCATCTTTGCAGCTTTTATGTCTTGGCTCTAGAATCCTTCACCTTTATCTTGGCATTTCTCTCCTATAGGCATTGGATTCTGTTTTAGTGTAAATGTCATATAGCATTTCCTAAGAAACCAAACCTACACTGTTCTAGTACAAAGTAGCATATCTATTACCATAAAGAAAACTATCTATGAGATTTAAATCATGTTTTTTAGTATCTTGTTTACTTCAGAAGTCCATCATGCTGATGTTTTTATTAAATATTCTTCTTCTTGGATTTTCAGATTTAGGAAAAATCATTGTGAGAACCTGGGTCATACCTGGGGTGACACACTGTTGTGCCTTCTACTTCATCCTTACTGTATGCATTTTAAATGCAAACAAAAGAGGGTCTTCAACTCACAGATTAAAAAAATAAGACATCGAGATTCTAATATTTCTCCATACCTAAGTCAACTATATAGCTTTTCAATAATCTCACTCTATCCCATTCTCCATGGAGAAAAAAAATTCAAGCACATTTCAGACATCTATATTTGATCTTGGTATATGGAAAAAATATCCATTGGCATTATACAATCGTAAGGTTAAATAACCCTGAAGGATATACTTATATTCGTGATTCTGCATCATGCATGATATTCTGATGTCTCTTCATCATCTATCATAAGTAAAATTCATCAATCATAATTCATATGATAATGTATGAATAAGTTTCAAATAGAGGAAATAATATACTGAACACTTTCAAATGTCAAATAAGTGCCTTAATTGCTATACTAAATAACTAATTTCTATTTTATTTATCACTCTAAATTATGACTGATTCCAGTGTTGCCTTATACAAATACTATTCAACAAAGTGATGAGCATAGTTTCCAGTCTGCTTATTTGCTATATGTTCAGGTGAATTATGTGCCATGAATTTCTAATACCATTACTTATTTTGTATAAAAATATAACACTGGTTATTTCATGAGTTTAATAACTGATATATGGGAATGTATTTTAAACTAAGATGTGCTAAGAGCATTCAAATGGATAGTGTATGTTCTTTTCCTACATATCTGTTCTTAAACTAAATTATGAACAGGAAAACCACTAGGTAGGCATATATATATATATAGATATATAGATAGATAGATATAGATATAGTTGAATCAGATTTAATAGAAGAAAGAACCTTCAAAATTCCTGGATGATGAATATTTGTGTGCTTGGAGGCACAGCACTTGCCTTTAGGCAATAAACCCTCAGGTTGATTCTTACACAACAAAGGAGATAGGTGACGATAAATTATACAATATTTTCACCTCAGTGGTTTATTAAGTCTTTTCATGAGGCTGAAAGTTAGTACGCTGTAGATTTCTAACACAATAACATAAGCACATTCTCACAAAAAATCATACATTTTATAAGTGGCTGCTGCAACGTTATCTAATCTTTCTTTGTATTTTCATTTAAAGCAGCCATAGTGTGGGTTGTTGCCTTTGATAGAGCTTTTGTTAGTCTGTCCATGTTGTCTCAGAATAATGTTCTCTTCACACAATTTATACACTCAATGTGCCTTTAGTTTTTAATTAGTTTGTTCTTTTACTTGATTATTTTGCATTAATTAAAGTACTCAGGGACTGTATATACTTTCTTGTATTCCTCAACTCCACTGAGTCTTCAATCTCTTGGGATTGTAAAAGCTATATGACCAGGCCCTGGACCAAGGAGAGAAAACTAATCTCACAGAATATCTGGGAGATCAGAGCTGCAGCCTAGAGGAGGTAACAACATAGTGTATTCCGTACTTGAGAGTTGATGGCTGCTGCCTTCAGAGGATAGCTTCTGATTGTTTCAGACAGAGAGTTTCCTAATTCAAATGGGAGAGGCTATGGGTCTACCATATCATGCCTGATCTTTTAGTTGTCCCAAGGTTTGGAGGGAAGTCTATCTTCAGTTATTGAAATAACATGAGCTATCAATAGTTGTAGTTGAACATATTGAATCAATACTCTTTGATCCAACCAAAGTTTCCTCGAAAAGTGTTTTATATCATTCTAAATGGATAACTTTGATGAGGGAGAATTAGCTCAGAATATGAATGATGTGCAGTTTCCAACATAAATATAAACATACAAAAAAAAATCAAGCATACAGTTACCTATCAATCATCCATTTATCAGTACTCAGTCCCTGGTAGTTAACCCACAAATGAGGACGGATACCTGACAATGTTGTAGGTTCTTTTTTCCTTTCAACTTTCTCATTTGGAATCCACCTTAGAAATGAAGTGCAACAGGAGTTTCCCTCACTTGGTTATGACAGAAATGAAAAAAAAAAAAAAACACATAAGGAGCCTTGGCATAGTGGGTGAGGAAAGCAAGAGCTGTGATTGCAAGAATTTCTCATGGTACGTTGTACTTCATTAAAAAAAATTCCCTGGTAATGCAATATTTGGAGATAGTATAGAGTTTTTATAAGAGTTTAAATCAAAGTAATATGTAAAGCAGAAATAAATATCTTAGAATTTATGTAATTAGAAATATACATCATATAATTGATGTAATTAGAAGAATAAAAGTGAACTTTATTCATATCTAAGTAATAAATTCATGTACAATAGACAGCAGAGAATAACACAGGCTTGCTAACAGTTATTTACTAAGCCTTCTCTTGCCTGGTTGCTGATGAACTTAGTCCCAAATTTGTTGTGAAACTTTTCTTGATCAGGCTAAGCACTGATTATTACAGAGAAAAGTGATATGATGTGAATTGTAGATTATTAGTGATTTTTAGGGCGCAGTCACTGAGGTGAGGAACGAAGACGAAATTAAGCACTGTGAGTATCAAGCCTTCTCTGCTTCTTTAATAACCAAGGTTGTCTGGGCCATTCTCTATGATTAAAATGTCTTTTTCCCCCTTGAGATACATATGAATACAGATTCATAAAAATTTAATACTTCAAATGTAAATTACTAGGGTGAAGACAAGCCATGACAGTATGACCACAGAATCTTAGCTGTGGATCATAGAAAAAACAGATTGTAAGAATTGAGACCAAGAATCTGACTTTTATCATGTGAATAGGAATAAAGTGTGCTCTAAGCAAACCTGCTTTCTCACGTGTATTGCACCATCTTGCAGAGTCGTTTGCTAGTCCACCTGGCATGCACTTTAACTGTAGGAAGGTGTGCTTTTCCTGGGATGAGAGCCATCATCACTATACTGGACTGTTCCTGCATCCTGAAGGGTGCAATCATTCAAGCAGGTAATCTGCTGACACCAGATGAAGTTGTACAATCTTTCCTTCTGTTAAAAGGTCCCTAGTTGTACTTTTAAAAATTCCTTCTCAGACTGTGCATGCTTGCAAACTCCATAATCTCAGCATTTGAAAAAGCCACTTCAAGGTAGTCTTGGATCTAAAGCAAGACATTACCTTAAAAAACACAAACTTCTGTATTATGTATTCTAGATCTTTTACTACTAATAGATAAAAATTTATTAATATATATTTTAAACTGTACAACACTTTTTAAAATCTATTTTATCTCTTTTAGAAGCCATATTATTTTCAAACCTTTTTGAATCTAACATTTGCTCTTGTTTTATTAAAAGATCTAGATGTAATATGAAGTTTTTAAAAATCTTCTATATGGTCCTTTGCTTTCTGGATTTTGTTTTGTCTCAATAGACATAGAAAATCCACTTTTCTTGAATTTCTCTCACCATTATATAATTTTAATTCTATAATTGTCTGCTCACCATTCTTCCTGCAAAATAACGAATAGCTCATTTCTCTGGCCCAAATCAAGAAAAAGGAAATTTGCCAAGATCCTTTGATTCTGTCCAGTTCTGATTTTCTATACTTGAATGATGATGCTCTTCAAGTCTCTTGTTTGACAACTTTCTGTTCTTTAAAACCCAACATTATCAATGCTTTTTGACATAAGATGACTTATGCCTCATTAATTATTTAACATTTTACTCAAGATGGCTTGAATAGTTTTATATCAACTAAAATTCAACACAACAATACTAAAGACACATTGAATAATGATAGTGATAATAATACTAATAGCAAGGAAATATTATAACAGTAAAATAAGAACACATACTATAATGCAAAAAAGATATTAAAAATCAGGATATGTGGTACAAGTATGACGCTTGCAAGAGAAGAAAACAAGGTGTACTGCTAGAATAGAATTAGTGGGTTTTTTACCAGAAACACATGCAGATTGCAACCCTGAGAAACAAATCCATAGTAGTGAAATCACATCACAATGCTATGCTAATGCAACACTGCACGCAATGAGTGGACCTACAGTCTTGGTTTTCTTTTATTCCACACAAATTGTTAAAGAAAAAAAATGACTCTTTGATGAAATGTTTCATAATAAAATGTGGAGGTTGGCTGTCATTGACTCAGTAGTCTTCATATCCAAAAGGACACAACTTTAGGGTGTCAGGATAGCCATATGGTCTAAGGCACCAATCTCAAGCTTATCTGCCAATAACCATGATAGTAGTGTCCTGACTACTTTTCAAAACTACAGAAAAGAGAAATGTGATGAATCACTAGAAATCATCAATAAGCTAAAAGCCTTTCAGAAACTTTCATTTTCATAAAGTGTTGAGAACAGTTTTTAGAATCCATGTCAAGTACATGTAAGCTTTCTGAAAATATTGCAGATTTCACAATTGCCAGTAATACAAATATTATAAAACTTTAGTTTATTTTTTTAGTCATAAAATGTTCCTGTTTTATTATCTGTTAATTATAAAATATTTAAATATCATTTCCATTTTTAAATTTTTTGACAATTCATTCTCAAGTAATTTCTGAATTACTTTCTCAATAAATTAACTATGGTTAATGATTTATTTCTATCACTATCTCCAGTATCAAACAGCAGAGGAAAAGATGACATCTTCAATCTCTTTAAATCACACCAACCTCAGAGACATCTGGTACACCCTGATTGGGATCCCAGGACTAGAAGATGCACACATTTGGCTCTCCATCCCCATCTGTTCAATGTACATAGTAGCTGTATTAGGCAATATATTCCTAATATTGCTGATCTCCACTGAGCGTAGTCTTCATGAACCCATGTACATTTTCCTTTCCATGTTGGCCCTGGCAGACGTCTTCCTGTCCACAGTAACAATTCCAAAGGTATTAGCAATCTTCTGGTTTCAGGCTGGGGGCATTTCTTTTGCTAGCTGTGTGTCCCAGATGTTTTTTCTTCACTTCATCTTTGAGACAGAGTCCGGTATATTGCTCTCCATGGCATTTGACCGTTATGTGGCTATCTGCTATCCACTAAGATACACCAACATCCTAACCTCATCTGTCATCAACAGAATGGGCATTGCATCTGTGACTAGAAGCTTCTTCATCTGCTTCCCCCTGATCTTCCTTGTTTATCGGCTCACTTACTGTGGGAGGAACATCATTCGACACTCCTACTGTGAACACATGGGCATTGCCAGGTTGGCCTGTGACAGCATCAAGGTCAATATTTACTATGGGATGGTTGTGGCTCTATTTTCCATATGCCTAGATGTGCTGCTTATCATTATCTCATATGTCCACATCCTGCGTGCAGTGTTTAGAATTCCTTCTCGGGATGCCCGACTCAAGGCTCTGAGTACATGTGGCTCCCATGTCTGTGTTATCCTATTGTTTTATACACCAGTTTTCTTTTCTTCTCTTGCTCACCGTTTTGGAGGTCACAGCATACCACTGCATGTTCACATCCTTCTTGCAAACCTCTATGTGGTTCTCCCGCCCTCCCTCAACCCCATTATTTATGGAGTGAAGACCAAGCAAATTAAGGATATAATTGTTCCGGTCCTTTATTTTAACAAAGCACTTTGTTGACATAAAAGCATGCAGCTTAATTTTTTAGTTTTCCCACAGAACTATAGGATTTTAGGGTATCTGAAAATATATTAGAAATATTTTGGCAGCATTAAAGTAACAGTTTTTATTTTGTGTTTTGAGCCTAGCCTTAATGACTGAGCCATCTATTCAGAGCTATAGAGAAACCCTGTCTTGAAAAACAAACATACAAAAAAAATTACAATTTTTAGTAAAACAAAAGACAATGTTAACTTCCTAAGGATTATGTGTTTTTGGTTCAAGTTAGTATTATTATTATCTTTTGTATATAATACTAACCAAGTAATTAATAGCTTGATAAATTATCCACAATTTATATTATAAAATCAAAACAACTTTTACCATATCTATTTATATCTAATACATTTTCCTCCATAAAATTGTTCAAATTATTTAACTTTTTTTTGGTTTTTCGAGACAGGGTTTCTCTGTACCTTTGGAGCCTGTACTGGAACTAGCTCTTGTAGACCAGGCTGGCCTCGAACTCACAGATATCCTCCTGCCTCTGACTTGCAAGTGCTAGGATTAAAGGCATGTGCCACCACCGCCTGGCCCTCATATTATTTCATTGTTATGTGTGTGGGTTATCTTCTCTTAGTTTCTCTATTATTCTAAAATGCAAAGCACATACATTGAGAAATGCTTAATTTGTTCAGCATAGCCCACAATGACATTTTCTTCCAAACAGTCATTCAACCTGTCAAATAATGTGCTTGTATATTTTTATATTTGATTTCAGTAAAAACAAATTTTTAAAGTCAAAATTATTTTAATATCATAAGTTTGATGTATTCAAAATTAATTTCATAGATAATTGCCATCAGTTCCATCAAGTAAATTTTCCAATCAAGCAAGGATAATATATTTGTCATGACATTCTAGTATGAGGCTTTAGCATAAGAAATGCCTTGTTTTTAGAATATAATGTGTGACATCATGCCATGTGTTACCCATTATAAACTTGAGGTATTAGTGAAAAACATTGAGATAGTATATCAACAGAAATGCCTAATATTCACAAATTTGGGAGATACAACTTAAATTTTGTTCTAATACTCACAGTAAAAGTGAGAAAACATCCTTACAATGACTGTCTTAGTTTTATATAGCAATAGAGCAGTTTTGGCCTACATGTTTCCCTAACACTTAGGTTTTTGTTTTCAGTTTGCTCTTGAATACCCATGTTAATTCAGTCTCAGGTACACACCCAGAGGCTAGAATAACTTTCAGAGGTGGAGAGCACTTTCTATTCTTGCTGAAGGCTGGAGTTGGGTTCTCAGTGCATATGTTGGATGGTAAAAAACTGTAACTCTGAGGATTTCAGCTCCCTCTTCTAGCCTCACCCGTATGCACATACACATGGGATATGTACATACATCCATATAGATAAAAATAAAAACAAATCTTGTTTATAAACGAAAAGTTGTTTACAAAAACAGGTTCCAGCAACAAACGTTTTTAACAACTAACTAGCTACCTTCAAAACAATTGCAATGACAAGTCAGAACAAATGAGTGATCTTTTTTGTTTGTTTGGTTTTTTTTTTGGCACAAATTCTTTTTTATTTATTATTTTTATTGTTCTCTAGATTTTTCTCTACCCACTCTCTGCCTCTCCACGCACCTTCAACTGTACCCCAACGTCCCCGTGCTCCAAATTTACTCAGGAGATCTTGTCTTTTTCTACTTCACATGTAGATTAGATCTTTGAATGTCTTTTTAGGTTCTTCATTGTTGTGTAAGTTCTTTGAGATTGTGATTTATTGGCTGATTTTTTTCTTTTTTGTTTGTTTGTTTGTTTTTTACTTTATGTTTAAAAACCACTTATGAGTGAGTACATGTGATAATTGTCTTTCTGGGTCTGGGTTACCTCACTCAAAATGATGTTTTCTAGATCCGTCCATTTTCCTGCAAAATTCAAGATGTCATTATTTTTTTCTGCTGTGTAGTACTCCATTGTTTAAATGTACCACATTTTCCTTTTCCATTCTTCCGTCAAAGGGCATTTAGGTGGTTTCCAGGTTCTGCCTATGACAAACAATGCTGCTATGAACATACTTGAGTACATGTTCTTGTGGTATGATTGAGCATGCTTTGGATATATACCCAAAAGTGGTATTACTGGAACTTGACGAAGGTTGTTTCCTAATATTCTGAGAAATCACCATGCTGACATCCAAAGGGGTTGTATCAGCTTGAATTCCCACCAGCAATGCAGAATTGTTTACAGAAGCTTTTCAGTTTCAGGAGGTCCCATTTATTAATTGTTTCTCTCAGTGTCTGTACTGCTGGGATTATATTTAGGAAGTGGTCTCCTGTGCCAACACATTCAAGTGTACTTCCCTTGAACTCCACAACCTCTCCAGAATATGTTGTCATTAGTGTTTTTGATCTTGGCCATTCTTACAGGTGTAAGATAGAATCTGAGTTGTTTTGATTTGCATTTCTCTGATGACTAAGAATGTTTGACACCCGGATATTAATCCACACATGTTCAAAATCTGATTTTTGACAAAGATGCATAAAATATCAAAAAAAAGAAAACATAGTTAATAAATGATGCTGGCATAACTGGATATCAACATGTAGAAGAATGAAAGTAGACCCAAGTACAAATGGATCAAAGACATCAACATAAAGGCAGCCACACTGAACCTTATAGAAGAGAAAGTGGGAAGTACACTTGAATGCGTTGGCACAGGAGACCACTTCCTAAATATAATCCCAGCAGTACAGACACTGAGAGAAACAATTAATAAATGGGACCTCCTGAAACTGAAAAGCTTCTGTAAAGCAAAGGACATGGTCATTAAGACAAAACGACAGCCAACAGAATGGGAAAAGATCTTCACTAACCCCACATCAGACAAAGGTCTGATCTCCAAAATATACAAAGAACTCAAGAAATTGGTCATGAAAACAACACATAATCCAATTAAAAAATGGAGTACAGACCTAAACAGAGAGAACTCTCAAAAGATGAATATAAAATGGAAGAAAGATACTTAGGGAACTGTTCAACATCCTTAGTCATCAAATGGGTGATCTTGATCCCAGAGGAAAAAGGGGACTGAGAGTTAATGTCTGAATGGTTCAGTAGGAACTCAGACAAAGAGAATGCACTTTCTCTCTCTCTCTCTCTCTCTCTCTCTCTCTCTCTCTCTCTCTCTCTCTCTCACTTTCTCTCTCTCTCTCTGTTTGTGTGTGTGTATGTATGCATGCTTGTGTGTGCACTGTAGTTTTGTGTTGTTCATTGACTTTCTTTTATTCAAAGTTGAAAAACGTAAACTTTAGGAAGCCAGTATGAAGTGGTCTACTGTGGCAATGGGTTCAAGTGTTTTTCCCACTTTCTGTTCTACAAGGTTCAGTGTGACTGCCTTTATGTTGAGGTCTTTGATTCATTTGGATTTGAGTTTACAAAAGAACAAGTAATCCAATAAAAAAAAAATGGAGTAGAGACCTAAACAGAGAACTCTCAACAGACGAATATAAAATGGCTGAAAGACACTTAAGGAAATGTTCAACATACTTAGTCATCAGAGAAATGCAAATCAAAACAACCCTGAGATTCTATCTTACACCTGTAAGAATGACCAAGATCAAAAACACTAATGACAGCTTATGCTGGAGAGGTTGTGGGGAAAAGGGAACACTTCTGCATTGCTGGCCGGAATGCAAGCTGGCACAACCCCTTTGGATGTCAATGTGGTGATTTCTCAGAATATTAGGAAACAACCTTCGTCAAGTCCCCATAATACCACTTTTGGGTACATATCCAAAGAATACTCAATCGTGCCACAAGGACATGTACTCAACTATGTTCATAGCAGCATTGTTTGTCATAGGCAGAACCTGGAAACCACCTAAATGCCCTTTGACTGAATATGGAAAAGGAGAATGTGGTACATTTACACAATGGAGTACTACACAGCGGAAAAGCATAATGACATCTTGAATTTTGCAGGAAAATGGACGGATTTTGAAAACATCATTTTGAGTGAGGTAACCCAGACCCAGAAAGACAATTATCACATGTACTCACTCATAAGTGGTTTTTAAACATAAAGAAAAAAAATCAGCACACAAATCACAATCCCATAGAACTTGGACAACAATGAAGACCCTAAGAGAGACCTTCATAGATCTAATTTACTTGGGAAGTAGAAAAAGACAAGATCTCCTGAGTAAATTTGGAGCATGGGGATTTTGGGGGACAGATGAAGATGAGGGGAGGGGCAGAGAGTGGAGTAGAAAAAATGTAGAGCTCAATAAAAATCAAAAAAAAAAAAAGAAAAAAGAAGTCAACATGAGACAAATAACAATTAGATTCTGAAACTAAGTGATGGAGGTTCACAAACCATGGAATCAGCAGTTGTTTTAAAAGCCTCTACTTTTGATAGCATGTGTTAAAAATGACTTAGCAGAGATAGTCATGTTATGAATCATAGATAACATCCTACTGCCCCCGTCTTAAACCAGTTTAAGCACTAAGTGTTCCTTTATATTTATAAATAAGTGTGCTCTTTACCACCCATCAAGGAAATTTGTCTTTGAGACAAACAGAGACCATCACAGAAAATCATAACCAATCTTAATGTGGTACTCTGGAGCTCAGTACCAATGGATACCTCTGCAAAAAAGGCTCCTGCAACTATGGCTCAGGTAACATTGCAGAAGATGGAGCAGACAGCTTGTTAGAGCAAGAGTATAAGGGATTTTACTACGAATTGCGTCTCTTACTAATGTCAGAAGATACACCCATGAAGTCTCACAACATTACCGCCCAAATTTCATAATCTGAATAAAAGCAATAAATATGCCAACATGGATGGGGGAAGTCCATAGGTCTCAATCCTCACAAAGAAGTAAAGGCAACTAAGGAATCCTAAGAAAAGGAGAAATCATTTTCCCCAGTGAAGGGCACACCAAATGGTTATCCTATATTGTGTTCCGCCATGAAAATGTACCTATAGGTAACATTATAGAGAGTGAACAAGTTCTATTTAGGAATATACATATACATACATATATATTGCAAGTAACAATTATTGAAAAAAAGAGGTCATAAATTTGAAAGAGAGCAAGGAGTGGTATATAAGAGGGTAGGAGGGAGAAAGGGAAAAGGAAATGATATCATAATCTCAAAAATAAAATAAACAATAAACATGACTTAGCTTTACTTTATAAATAGAAATTGTCATAAGTAATATAATGTACCATAATCATAGACGTGGTTGAAAGCAGACTTTGCTCACATTTATATGTATTATGTATAAACTTGATACCCATTCCATGTACTTTCTAATTGTAAATATATTTTGGTCTTTGAAAGGAAATGGCTTTCCTTTCCTGTTTCTAGAGTCCTGCTGCCCTAGCTGTTGTCGCTGCAGTCAAAGCTAGAACGGGATAGTGAGCAAACTGATGTGGAAAACAGAAAGACAGGCAAGTGAGGAGAATCCTTTTGTCATGAAAAGATGCAAGGATACACAGATGCAGAAAGGTTATAGAGACAATAATTCAGTTTCTCAGGTTTGGCTGGACATTTTATTGCTGTTGTTTACATTGTTGGGCTGTGAAAATATACACAGTTAATGTGCATTGAATGTACACATTTAGTCATACCCTATTTTCCACTTAACCAGGTAAAGGATTTCCCCTAACATGCCATATCAGCCACGGCAGAGAGGCAATGTAGGGCTGATGCCCAAGTAGCATGGATAGTCTGGGAAAGGGAGAAAGAAACCCGCATTTCTTCTCTTCTTCCAAAGTAAAAGGAGCCTGCAAGAAACTAGCAAAGTATGGCAGCTTCTCATGCCTGAATGTGCTTAGGCTGTGAGGACTTTGAGCAGGGGTGTATTTAAACAATGGTCCTGATACAAATGTCAATGTCTAAAAAGTAAGAGAAAGTGGGTTTCAAGGCTTGAGAAGTAAGGATGAAAGTTACAAATGAGTCACTAAATACAGGAGAAAAAAAAATCTGCTGAGTTCAGCAGAGGTCACAGAAGTGTTCAATTCCCGAAGGTGAGAAGCAAGGTATAAATGTCACTAGGTAATCTAGGCAGCATCGTACTGAAGATGCAGGCTTCACTGGTCCTCTCATAGGATCCTAGAAGAGAGAGATTATCTTTTATTTTTGTGCTCATGACAAGAGATGCACGTGGATTTGAGTTAAAGAGACCTGTGAAAGAAAGGAATACTTTAGCACAAATTATTTACTTCTGCTGGACAAAAAGGTCATTTGATTTAGATTATTATTGTATCTTGTTATGTGTGTTTGGTTGATGACCCTGGGTGGTCGGCCCTTTTATAAAGGTAATCGGAGGAGTGGATCTGCTGAAGGAGATAATGGGAAGAGAAGAGAGGAAAATTTGCAGTCAGGATTTAATGTATGAGAGAAGAATACATTATTTTTTTTTAAAAAAAGACATCCTTTAATTTTAAAAGTATAGCTAAGTCTTAGAGGGAAAGTTGGAATTCTAAATAATATTTCATTTAAACAGAATAATGATGAACAGTTAGCAATACAAGAGCAAATAGCAAACAGAAAGGCCTTCACAGAAAATTTTAGATAATAAAATGAAAATATTACTAGAGCAGAATTGGTTATGTTGTAATATATGCTCAAAAATAATGATCCCAAATTGCTTTCATAACAACTTTAAAATTTTAACCTGTAACATGAAAAACATAAAGTACAAGCATACTAAGGACATAATTATGCAGTAATGTATAATATCAACTATAGCAGAAATGCTAATTTCAGACCAAATGGTCTCACTATTAGTTTTGAATAACTTTAAACTCCTTTTCTTAATGGTTTTATGTAGAGACATTGAGACTTATGATTTATTAGCCATAGCATTATGCTGAAGATTAAGAATTATGTTACATTTCTAAGAAATTGGTTTTGTAGATTTTATTATGAAGAATATATTTTATTCCTGTAGTGAGGCTGTTTTCATTCATAATAGTGAAGTTATAAATATTGAAATTCAGAGCTGTCAGTTAGTAGGAGTGGGTCATAACTACCTGGGGAACGTTGCTGTAAGTGAAATGAAGGATGCAGAACAAGTTAGACTGGTACAGTGTAATTTGCAGGACCTTATGAACACCAAAACTGTAAGACAAAAATTGGTGTGGCTATGAGTATGAGGGAGTGAAATAGCAGGTGGGAAATGCTGGGAAATGGCAGAAATCTTGGCTATAGTAAAATACTCATGATGGTAAATAATTTTCTAAATGTATTCCTACATATCCATTCAAGTTTTATATCTACATTTCATAATAATCAGGTTGTTTCTAATTATATCTCAATAATCCTGTTTTAAGGTGATATGAAAGATATTCGTCAGTAATGCTATAGGATAGGGTCAGTTCAGGTTCCCTATCCTCAGCTTCCCAAGGGACTAACTGGGGACATCGCCTAGGGCTCTTGGGAGCCACTCTAGGTTCAAGTCTCTTGCCAACACTAAGGTGGCTCCCTTAACTAAGATATGTGCTTCCCTGCTCCCCTATCCAACCTTCCTTTATCCCAATCTTCCTGTTTCCCCAAGATCCCCCAATCCTCCCCTTCTCACTTTTCTCTCCCCATCTCCCCTTATCCCCAACCCACCCCACCCCCAAGATCCCAATTTTGTCCCCGGTAATTTTATCTACTTCCCTTAGCCAAGAGGATAACTATATGTTTTTTCTTGGGTTCACCTTCTTCTTTAGTTTCTTTAGGTTCACCAGGTATACACTCCGTGACCTTTATTTATGGCTAGAAACCAATTATGAGTGAATACATCCCATGTTCATCTTTTTGGGTCTGGGTTACCTCGCTCAGGATAGTGT
>NW_026068238.1:629296-649876 GCF_014885135.2 Alexandromys fortis
GGGGGAGGGGGAGAAGAGTGGGGGAGGGGGAGGGAAATGGGAGGCTGGGAGGAGGCGGAAACTTTTTTTTCTTATTCTCAATAAAATAAAAAAAAAGAAAAAAAAAAATAATCCTGTTTTAAGTTATTTGATACATGTTGTATTAACATTTTATAATGTTTAAATTGTAAATAATATAAATATTTCAAGGAAGATTTGTATTAACAAAGGGGTGTTTCATGCCTTATCATATTGGTTCATTTTGGTATTTGTGGACTTCTGCTTTTTAGTCAGTGTTTTATAGCAACTTTCAGATCAGTTTGAACTAAAAGAAGCACACAAAGGAACCAGGAAGGCATGATCATGTGACTTGAAAATAAACAAAGCATAAATTATATCCAACTTTTCTCATAAAATGCACTCTAGAATTTGACATGACTGATTGAAAATCTACTTACAGAATAAAGAATAATATCTACCTCAGAGTTTTTAAGAAGATGTAAGTTAAATGATTATTTTTTATATAGTCACAGTAATGTTGTAACTATTATGGGAGAACCAAGACAGAGAAAATATGAATCAAAGAATATTTTCATAGGATTTAATTAGTATTCCTACAACATTCACTGTATTGAGATGAGTGTCTGTTACCATCTATAGGGTAGCTATACGGGAAGCTGTGGGTGTGGACAACAAAACACTGAAATTGCTTCTTCGGTTTATTTAACTACAGTTAAGTGACCAGACAGTTGAAGTTCATATGCTGCTTATTTATTACATGCTAAGTTACCAAAGTAATTAGGATTTTGTATATTCTATAAATATGTTGCCTAGATGAACAAAAAAAAAATTAAGATAATGACTACTCTATAACAACCATCAAATGCTTTTAAAACCAAAAATTTAAGCTTCATAATGAATGTAAAAAGAAATAAACATGTGCAATTGGTCACAAAGATATGGATTTTATGAGTAAATCAACTTGATACAAAAAGTAAAGTGGAAATAATATAAATGTTTAATTAAAATTAAAAAAAATTAAAATCAGGTTTAAAAGACATTTCTGAGTATATATTGTTTGCATATTCTATTTTGAAAAATTAACTACAACATGATAGAAGTCAATTGTACTTGCTTACAAACAGCTATGAGAAAATGAGAGGATTTAAAGCATGAGAAGCATCATTAAAAGAAAGTACATCTAGTTACAATGCTTAATCTCACCGCTGTTAAATCTGCAAGTTGATTTTCAAATATATTCACAGCAGATCTAAGATCCTAGGTTCCCTTCAGGAACAATCTCTGAATCCTCACTCGTATCTGCTGAGTCTTGATACTATATATGATGGGGTTCATCAAGGGTGGGAAAAGGATGTAGATGTTGCCCATGAGAACATGAACCAGTGGAGAGAGATGCTTCCCAAAGCGGTGCACCATGGTCAGACCAATGATGGGGATGTAGAAAACCAAAACAGCAGAGATGTGAGAAACACAAGTCTGCAAAGACTTCGTTCTCTCCTCCTGGGAAGCAATGGCTAGAACTGTGTGCAGAATCATAATATATGACATTAATATGAGTA
The DNA here is from genome assembly GCF_014885135.2 of Alexandromys fortis. Classification (NCBI taxonomy): domain Eukaryota; kingdom Metazoa; phylum Chordata; class Mammalia; order Rodentia; family Cricetidae; genus Alexandromys; species Alexandromys fortis. The sequence goes on from NW_026068238.1 coordinate 630,856, forward strand.
CTGAATCCAGCAACAGGTTGCTGATTACCAGGGCTAAACCATAGATGCTATTGAAACGAATGTCACCACAAGCCATTCGAATTAAGTCTTGGTGCAGGCAGAAAGAGTGAGAGAGGAAATGAGGCCGGCAGTAATTTAAGAACTTCAAGCGGATGATGACTGGAGGAATGAGCATAGAACTTCTACATATGATGGCCACTCCAATTTTCACTATTTTGGCATTGGTTAGGATGGAAGAATAGCGTAGAGGGTTGCAAATGGCAATGTAGCGGTCAAAGGACATGGCAAGGAGGACAGAGGACTCCATGAAGGACAAACCATGAATAAAATAAGCCTGTGCAATGCAGGCATCTAGGCTGACATCTTGGATGAGCCCCCAAAAGATGCCCAACACTGTGTGTACAGTTGACAGCCCCATGCACAGGTCTGTGAGGGCTAACATAGCCAGAAAATAGAACATGGGCTGGTGCAGGCTTGGCTCAGTCCGAATCACATGCAGTATCATGCAGTTTCCCAGGAACACCATTGCATAGATGATGGAGAAAGGGACAGAGAGCCAGAGGTAATAAAGCTCTAAACCAGGGAACCCAGTCAAAGCAAACCTCGAGCTACTGGAGTTGGTGACAGAGAGAGCAGACATTGGTAGAAGAGTGAAAATATCTTTGGAAAGATTTTGTGAATCACACAAATTTCCAGTGCTATAATTTCTGATAATGTCTACCTGCTTTCTGAAAGAAAACAAAATATGGTACAATTTCCATAAATAGCAAGATACATACGCAGTTCTTTCTTGTTTATCATCACAAACCCCGTTGTCTTGCCGCAGACCTTGCAGTGTTTATGTTGAGGGAAGCCAGGACAGTGGGAGTTTTGTACAGGATCAGCAGCACCCATGGGATCATGGGATTTAGATCCCGGGAGTCTGCTGGGAGTCTGCTCAGTCCTGAAGGACAGTGCTCAGTCACTTATTTGTTATGACCCTCAAGATAATTCTCCTGTCTGGTGTGACATTTGGGCCTTCCCTTTCTTCCAAGGTTCAGATGATCACGAGAGAACTGGACTGTTGAAAATATTGTGTCTTTAAATAATATAAACAGTCATATGTAAATAGTAAGATTTCAGGTGATCTGCACTTTCTGGCTGTGGCACCATGATTACATCTCTAAATTTCTCATCTACATACAATTTATTTCACTTCTTTTTTCATGCGACTCTTCTCTATGAGACTTTTGCCTTTTCTGAATATCATGGTATTTTCATTTGTTAATTTTTCACATGTAGGATAACATAATTGACTCAAATTTTAAACTGTATAGTCTGAAGCAACCATTTTACGATATGCCTTTGTTACATATTTAGGGACAAAATACATATATTCTTAAAATAATGTAACCATAATAGAAAACAGCAACAGTGGAAACAACAGTTTGTATCTGGCCTTCTCATTTTGTTTCCTATATTAACCACAGAGAAGAGCATGCATACATACAATTAATTGGTTACGCATGTTTATGAGTAAACCCACATAATATTCTTTGATTATGAAATTTTCTAAATTATTACAACTTAAAAAATAATTTAAGATATCATAGTACAGTAGAAGCTTCATAGAAGAAAAGATTTCTACAATTGTGAAAGTAAAAAAATTTCTAAGAAATTTCACTTCTAAATTTTTTTTTATATTTTATTTTGTTGTTTTTTTTTCTCCTCCCCGCCTCCCATTTCCCTCCCCGTCTCCCTTTTCCCCCCTCCTCCCTCTCCTCTCCCCCTCCCTCTCCAGTCTGAGGGGCAGTCAGGGTTCCCTGCCCTGTGGAAAGTCCAAAGTCCTCCCCGCTCCATCTTGGTCTAGGAAGGTGGACATCCAAACTGGCTAGGCTCCCACAAAGCCAGAACATGAAGTAGGATCAAAACCCAGTGGCATTGTCCTTGGCTTCTCAGCAGCCCTCATTGTCCGCCATATTCAGAGAGTCCGGTTTTATCCCATGGTTTTTCAGTCGTAGTCCAGCTGGCCTTGGTGACTTCTAAATTTTTGAAGATGTTCGACATTATATGTGTGTGAGTATGTGTGTGTGTTTGAGTGTGTGTGTGTGTGTGTGTGTGTGTGTGTGTGTGTGTGTGTTAGAAACAAAGTTTCTCTCTGAGTAGCTCTAGCTTTCCTGGAACTCACTCTGTAGAACACACTGGGCTCAAACTCACAGAGATCCACCTTCCTTTGCCACCAAATGCTGAGATTAAAGATGTGAGCAACCATCAAAAAAAACAATTTTTTAAACTTGAAATTATTTATTTAAAAATTCTTTTTTCATTTCACATAATAACCTCAGTTTCTTCTCCCTTTCCTACTCCTGCCCCCACCTCCTCCCATCCTAGAGCTTATTTGAAGAGAGAAAGAAGGGGTCCTATAAGCAAGAAGGATCAAGATCATGACTGGGAAAACCACAGACAGCTAACCCAAGTTAATGGAGCTCATGGACTTTGGACTGACAGCTGGGCATCTAATATTTTGAAGAAGTAAGAATGTTTAAATCTTACTTTCATCTGGGCTGGTATTTACCCTCAGGATAAAAATCATTATGTAGATAATACCTTTAAGAAAAGATAACTTATAAATACAATAAAAATAAAAACAAAACCCAAGTTATTTATGTATTCTCTTAACAGAGAGACAGTCAAAATATCAATGGCAAATACAATGTTTTTTTTCAGTTATAAAGTTAAGTAAATATGATCACAAAATTAGATATTCTATAAGAAGCTGAAATTATACAAGGGAAAAAGAAAATATCTTCAACAAATGATGCTGGCATAACTGAATACCCGCATGTAGAAGAATGCAAATAGGTCCGTATCTACTGCCCTGCACAAAATGCAAGTTCATGTAGATAAAAGACCTCAACTTAAATCCAGTTACACTAAATCTGAAAGAAGAGAAAGTGGAAGTACCCTTGAATATATTGGCACAAAAGATAACTTCCTGAATATAACCACAGTAGCATGGACGCTGAGAGCAACAATAATAAATGGGACCTTTTGAAACTGAAAAGCCTCTATAGGGCAAACGACACAGTCAACTAGACAAAAAGGCAGCTTACAGAATGGGAAAAGGTCTTCACCAAAGCCACATCTGACAGAGGGCTGAAATCTAAAATGTATAAAAAACTCAAGAAACTAGACATCAAAATACAAAATAATCCAACTAAAAAAATGGGGTATAGATTTAAACAGGATTCTCAACAGAAGAATCTCTGACGGCTGAAAGACCTTTAAGAAGACTTCTGGAAAAGTGAATCAAAACAACTCTGAGATCCCATCTTACACCAGTCAAATGGCTAAGATCAAAACCACTGATGACAGCTGATGTGGAGGAGGATGTGCAATAAGAAGAACAGTCCTCCATTTTTGTTGAGACTACAAACTTATGCAGCCACTTTGGAAAGCAGTATGGCAATTTCTCGGAAAATTGGGAATCAATCTATCTAAGGAGCCAGCATTAGCACTCTTGGGCATATACCCAAAGGATGCTCAATCATACCACAGGGATACTTAATCAACTATGCTTATAGAAGCATTATTCATAATAGCTAGAACCTGGAAAGACTTAGATTCCCCTCAAATGAAGAATGGATAAGAAAAGTTATATACATTTATTAAATGTCATGTATTATTCAGCTGTAAAAAACAGCGACATCATGTGTTGTAGGAGGATGCTTGTTTGTTCCAAGCTGCTCAGCCCTGAAATAACCACACAGAAACTGTATTAATTAAATCAGTGCTTGGCCTATTAGCTCTAGCTTCTTATTGGCTAGCTCTTACATCTTAATTTAACCCATTTCTATTATTCTGTGTATCGCCATGTGGCTGTGGCCTACTGGCAAGGTTTCTTCCAGCATATGTCTCTGGTGGGGCTACATTGCTTTACTTGACTCTGCCTTCTTTATCTCCGCATTCAGTTTAGTTTTCCTCGCCTAGTTCTATTCTGCCCTATCACAGGCCCAAAACAGTTTCTTTATTAACCAATGATATTCACAGAATATAGAGTGAAATCCCACATCAATCATGAAATTTGCAAGCAAATGGATAGAACAAGAAAAAAAAAAGCTATCTTAAGTGAGGTAACTCAGACCCAGAAAGACAAACATGGTATGTACTCACTCATAAGTTATTATTTGTTATGTTAAGGACAACCAGACTGCAGTTCACAGTCCCAGACAGGATAGGTAACAAGAACGGCCTAAAGAGCGACTCATGTATTTCTTTGGGAAGGGGAAATAGAAGAGATCTCCTAGGTAAAATGGGGGCTGGGGCAGGGGAGGTTGAAAGAGGGGTTGGGATGGAGGGGGAGAAAAATGAAAGAGATGGCTTGATTAGGGAGAGCACTTTGGGGTTTGGGAACAATCTGTTAACAGGGAAGGTCCCAGGAATATATAAGGATGATCCAGCTAAGAATCCTAGCAAAGGTGGAGAGGGTTTTTAAACTGACCTATGCCAGTAATCATATTGGTGACTACCCTGATTGTTATCAGAGAGCCTTCATCTAGTAAAATATGGAAGCAGATGCAGAGATCCACAGTCAAGCACTGGACCAAGCTCCTGGAGTCCTGCTGTAGAAAGGGAGGAGAGATAGGAAGAACCAGGGTGGTCAACATCATGATGGGAGAACCCAGAGAGACAGGGTGACCTGATCTCATGAACTCTGGACCAACCTTTAAGGAGTCTGTTTGGGACCAACCCAGGCCCTCTGAATGTGTGTGAGAGTTGTGTAACTTGGTCTGTTTGTGAGGTTCCTAGAAGTGAGATCAGAACCTGTACCTAGCACTTGACTTTTGGGTACCTAGTCCCCATGCTAGGTTGATTTGTGCAGCCTTTATATGGAGTTGGGGAGGGAAGCTCAGTCCTGACTCACCTAGATTTGCCATTAACATGGGAGGCCTACTCCTCCCTGAATGGAGAGAGAGAAGGAGTGGATGGGGAGGGGCAAGAAGGGTGAACTGAGACAGGAGGCAAAGGGAGGGGAGAAACTATGCTTGATGTGCAAAATAAATGAAAAAATAAATTAATATTTAAAAAGGTGTAGTAGACAAAGAATGAGAGGATTTTCCAGATTATTTTGTTATAATAAAAGCAGAGCAAACATATGTTGTACAATTAAGAAACAAAAGAAAATATACAATGTTAGTTTGTTTACTTAATTAGCTATGATAAAAATACACAGTCCAGAAACATTTATATCTTACTTTAAGATATAAACATGTCAACATGTTTTAAACTAGGCTACCTACAAGTGGATAGTTGTTTACTAGTGGAGAATTTGTTCTTTTAGGCTTGCTGTGAGCCACTATGTTAATATTTGGGGAATTGTCATCTGTTTATGTAGATCATGAACACACAGTCTCTGAGGTGGTGGTAAGTGTTCAGCTTTTTCCTTCGGACTATCTTTCATAACTAGGGCTTTCTCAGGCTTTACCCTGCCTAATTCTTTTTCTGTTGAATACTAGTTTCATCAATTGACCTATCATTTTTCCACAACTTTGTTTAAAAGATTGAACATGTATTTTGACTTGATTAAAAACTTGGCTTCTTCAAAAAAGTATTTAGATAGTCTAACACATGAGAGAAAAGCCACCATTTTCTGCAAAGCTTTTTCCCAACATCAGTGGAAGCATGAATCTTTAATTCTTGCCATGTTTTGTTCATGTTTCTAAGATAAATGTTATTCTATAAGGGACAGGTATCTGTCAGGACAGTGTGTCTTTTTGATACATTGTAAACTCTTTTGTGTTGATGGATTTTATATTTATGCCTATCTTAATAAAATGAACAATAGAAGTGTATCTGTAATACTGAACAGCTATAGCAATTAAAGTACGACTATAATATTTTATTTTAATCTCATCACATTTTCTGGGTCAGACAACTTTATAAAACTATAAATCACTTTATATTTATTATAATTTTAAATAGAATCTCCAAATTCATTTGTAACAATGTCTACAAATTCCTCAAAATATTGACAATATGTCTATCAGTTTTATCCATAAATTCTACTTTATAATTCATATTAGCAGTAAAGAAATTTAAATCTCAAAAAGTTATTTTTACAACCATTTTACTGCAGTGGTATTCACAAAAGCCTTGACATGGAAATACAATAACTCAGATAAAGAAAATAATATTTTCCAGCCAAATTTAACATTATTCAGGCTGAAAATTCGAAAATATTGCCCTTTGTGTCATTGTGAATAAAACAGAACCCGTGGTGCTAGCTGAGTAAGCCAGGCAAAGAAAGACAAATGCTTCTTGGTATCATTTAAACTTTGAATCATACAACATTGGCTTTTGGGAAAAGGAGGAAAAGTATATATGAGTGGAGTGTAGAATAAAGAAATTAGGAAAAAGGATTTTTAAAAATTATAATTTTCAAGCCATGGGTAACATACAAATTACAGTTATTAAAATGTATACTATACATGGGAATGTGGTTACACACGCCCATGCACACACAACAAACATAAGCACACATAAATACACACTGAAACTATGTACATAATTGATAAATTCCTTTAACAGTATTGACACATTCTGTCTAAAATGGAACACAGATATGAATAACAATCAGTAAGAGAAAATCTGAGGGAAAAAATCAGAATGTGATACCATTTTTAAAATTGTTTTTAGCTCTTCTAATTGGGGTAATATGAATTCTGAAAGGATTTTCAGTTTGCATTTGTCTCATGGCTGAGGTTACTAAGAAACCAATGTATATGATATATAAGGGTACTAAACATAAATATTCCTTAGTGTTTAATGTTCTCAGTGCTCTGTGCACTGTAGACGCCAATCATCTATGAGTCATGCAGCTGACGAAGACTTTTCTCATTCTGTAGGCTGACTTCTCACTTGAATGATGTCCTTTGCTGTACAGAAATGTTTTAGCTGTGTGAATCCACATTTTTTCAGTTGTTAGCCTTTAGGGGTGTGTGATTTACTCTCAGTGTAAAATTCATTAAGTGAAATGGGACATTGAATATTTCCTTGTGAGATGGGTTTTGTGCTAGGTGATTTTGTCCAACAGAACACTAATGAAACGTCCAGAGTATACTTGGTGCGAATTTAGCTATGCCCCTCTGGTTATGTAGGTTAAGTTGATTAAGACAGTTTCACAAAACAATATTTTGAACTTATTTGAGTTCAATGGGCATAAATGACCTTATCATTCATTGGTCAAGAGGTATCTCTACTCAGATGGTCCTGGTCTCCCATCCCAATTTTACTTGCTGTTGCATGACTTTCTAATAGATATAAAGATTCAATGGAGTGAGATTTTTTTGTTTTCTTATTTGTCTTTTTTTCTTTTATTGAAAATAGATTGCTTACCTCCCATAATATATCATGATAATAGTTTCCCTTCCTTCTGCATCTCCCACTTTCCTCCATTTCTCCTCCCATCCAGATACATCCCCTTAATATCTCTTGTTAGAAAATGAAGAGGCTACTAATGGAAAATAATAAAATAAAATAGGATAAAACAAAAACTATCACATCAGAATTGAACAAAACAAATGGAAGGAAAAGAGCCTAAAGAAGATACAAGAAATAGAGACTACTGGTTAACACACTCGGGAATCTCATAAAAATCACTAAAGTAAAAGCCATAATATATGTACAAAGGATCTTAGGCTAAAAAAAGAAAACCCAAATATGTACAAATAAGATTTCTCTAATTTTTTTAAAAAAAATAACATACTTTTTTGGAAATGAGGGGAAGTTTAAAGTAGTATTATGCGGTGAACTTTCTGACCAGCAGGAAGGAACAGCCACCAGAGGAGGATTCTTCCCAAATCACGCTTTATTGGAGCCTCTTGGTTATAGGGAGAGCAGGAAGCGAGGGGCCCCGAGCTCTGAGCTGCAGCTGCTTATATAGGGAGTCTGCCTAGCAACCTTTGATACTTTGATACTTTGACTGCTTTTCTGGAGACCCACGGCCAGAAAGAAAGCAGGGGAACATCCTTGTCAATTACAGACCACAAGGAAGTTCCCCTGCCGGTCAGGGGGAGTGTGGGCAGCTAGATCACAACAACTCACCCTGTTTTCTGGTGGAAGAACTGCAACCTTAATAAGGAGTTATTTATCAAGCGAGGCCGGGGCCAAATGCCATCTTGTAATGGCAGCCATTCAAATGGGCTCCCAGCAGTTCCCCCTTTCTGTTTTTCTCTGTAGGCCAGTGAGAAGGTCTTATTCCCGTTCAGGTCCTCACCTCATGATGTGAGGACCGATCAAAGGAGGCCCAAAACTCCTGGTACTCCTTCTCCCGTGCAATGGAATAAACTCCTCGGAGGTGCAAAGGCAGTACTCAGAGTAAAATGCATACCTTCCTCAGTGCAATGGAGAATTTCTCCCTGAGAGTGCAAAGGCTATGCAAGGAACAAACCTAATGGCCTTTTAGGACAGATAACCATACTTGGGGTGAATTGCCATTCTCCAAAGCGGCTAACGCTCGTAGAACCGCAACCTTATCTCGAGATGTCTGAGTTCGGGGGTGACAAATTAACCATAGGCACAGCATGCACCCTCCTATGCAGCATGCAAAAAACATCCCCACCCCCACCCAATCCTTAAACAGGGAGAAGGCAGAGGAGATCCAGGACTGCAGTCCCTCCACCAGGCTGAGATCTACGCGTGTTGAGTTGATTAGAACCATTGCGCGTCTGAGGTCCTCCAGGGTGGCATCAAAGTCCTCAGACCAATTTCCTGCAAGCACAGCCAGGTCTCCCTGGACTCTCTAGAGGCAAGACACCCTGCAGAGTGGGGCAGCAGGTTCTGTTATCAGGCACTTTTCTCCGTGGGGGCAGGAAAGTCCAGACCAAGGACCTCTCTCCAATCGCCTCTGGAAGTCCTCTGTGGGATGTCCGCAGCCTCAACTCAGGTCCAGCTTTTTTCTTTCTGTAAAAAAAGCATAAACATATCCTCAACCCCAAATATAAATAGGTCAGGTTTTTTCATAATGCATTGCAAGGGCTTTTCCACCTTGCCTTAGCAAAAGTCAGCTTGGTGTTATCACACTAGATCCGTTTGTATCAGGATCTTCCTGCAACTTTCATGAGTTGCTTTCAAGGAGTCTTGTTACGTTCCACAATTTTTATTTCACAAGTTGCTCCATAATCTTTTATTAGCCACATATGCAGTTCTTCCATTGGAAGAGCCATTTGTAAAATTTAGCATAAAATCCTTTAAGGGATTTTTTGCTATAACATTATCAAATTACAATTATGTGAATTGTAGCAATGGTCATCTGGGGAAAGATTATTGCTTTTGCTTTTGAACTGAGCAAATGCAATTGTCCAGGAATCAATCTGACAATTATCAATGAATCTATTGTTTAGTATAAGAAACATTGATCATTAGCTTTTATCCTGCCCTTTTGTATCAGACAGGCTACTGTTTAAAATTAAGAGTTTAATATCTTAAATAGCAAAACTGAGAAGGTTTAGCCATCTAAAAACCTTTCCAAAGTGCTCAGTAACAGCTCGTTAAGAGCCAGAAAAATCAGGTGTGATGTCGAAGCGCCCATTCTAAAATCCTATTCTTCCTTTTATTTTCATTTTTAAACCATCCACTTTGGTCGTGGCTATACTTTCTTTAAACCGTCCACTTTGATCATGGCTCTGATTTTAAACCGTCTGCTTTGGTCGCGGCCCTATTACTCCCACTCTCCCTTCTTCTACCGGCAAGAGCGGAAAACCCACTTTTGTCGTGGACTGTCTGGTGCACCCCCTGACAGGCCACCATCTGTTGTTGTGTGACACCGGAGCTCTTCTCACGATGTCGCCGCTCCACGTGTCGGGTTCTGAATCCTCTTTGGCCCCTCACTCTGTACCAAAGCTTGTCCCAGCGTCCCGGGTTTCGGCACCAGTTGCGGCAAACTCCCTGACCAGCAGGAAGGAACAGCCACCAGACGAGGATTCTTCCCAAATCACGCTTTATTGGAGCCTCTTGGTTATAGGGAGAGCAGGAAGCGAGGGGCCCCGAGCGGTGAGCTATAGCTGCTTATATAGGGAGTCTGCCTAGCAACCTTTGATACTTTGATACTTTGACTGCTTTTCTAGAGACCCAGGCCAGAAAGAACACAGGGGAACATCCTTGTCAATTACAGACCACAAGGAAGTTCCCCTGCCGGTCAGGGGGAGTGTGGGCAGCTAGATCACAACAACTCACCCTGTTTTCTGGTGGAAGAACTGCAACCTTAATAAGGAGTTATTTATCAAGCGAGGCCGGGGCCAAATGCCATCTTGTAATGGCAGCCACTCAAATGGGCTCCCAGCAGTATTATGAGACATAGCATCTCCAACAACGCAAGAGAGTTAGTTTTCTGTTTGATCATATTGCTGGGCATACAAACTGCATTTTCTTTTAATTAAAATATTTTTTTCATTTTACATACCAACCCCAGGTCCCCCTCCCTCCCCTTTTCCCACTACCCCTGCTTTTCCCTATCCCATTCCCTATCCATTCCTCAGAGGGGGTAGGACCTCTCTTGGGGAGTCAACCAAGCTTGGCATACCAAGTAGTGGCAGGACCAAGCACCTCCTTCCTGTGTCAAGGCTGAACAATGTATCCCATCATAGGGAATGGGCACCAAAAAGACAGTTCATGTACCTAGGATAAGTCCTAGTCTCACTGCCAGGGCCCCTCACAACAGATCAAACCACATGTCTGTCACCCACAGTCAGAGGACCTAGTTTCATCCCATGCAGGATCCCAAGCAGTCAGTCCAGACTCAATGAGCTCCCACTAGCTCAGGTCAGTTGTTTCTGTGGTTTTCCCCATCATGATCTTGACTCCTCTTGCTCTTATTACCCCTCCTCCCTCTCTTCAACTGAACTTCAGGAGTTCAGCATGATGTTTGGCTGTGGATCCCTGAATCTGCTTTCATCAGTTACTAGATGTAGATTCTATGATGAAAATTAGTGTAGTCACTAATCTGATTATAGGGGAAGGCCTGCTTAGGCACCCTCTCCACTGTTACTAGAAGTTCTAGCTGTGGATTCCTGGGAATTTCTCTAGTACCGGGTTTCTCCATAACTCCATAATGACTGCCTCTACCAAGATACCTTCTTCATAGCTTTCTTATCTGTCCCTCCCCAAACAAGGCGTTCTGGATACCTCATGCTTCCATCCCCTCACTTCTACTCCCCCTCCCAGCTTACCCAGGAGATCTTGACTATTTCCCCTTCCTGGAGTCCTCCATATGTGTCCCTCTTAGGATACTCCTTTTTACCTAGCTTCTCTGGGGTTGTGGATTGTAAGCTGGTTATCCTTTATTTACATTTAATATCTACTTATGAGGAAGTACCCACCGTGTTTGTCTTTCTGGGTCTGGGTTACATCATTGATATACATATATTTCTATCCATTTGCCTGAAAATTTCAAGATGCTATTGTTTTTTTTTTACTGCTGAGTAATACTCCATTGTTTAAATGCATCACATTTTCTTTATCCAACAAAACTCAAGTCCAAATGGATCAAAAACATCAACACAAATCCAATTACACTGTACCTGATAGACAAAAAAGTAGAAAATAGCCTTGTATGCTTTGGCAGAGGAGAACACTTCCTAAATATAACACCAGTAACACTGACATTGAGAGCAACAATTAATAAATGGGACCTCCTGAAACTGAATGCTTCTGTAAGGCAAAGAACACAGTCAATAAGATAAAATGTCAACCTACAGAATAGAAAAAAATTTTCATCAATCTTACATCTGACAAAGACCTGATCTCCAAAATATATAAAGAACTGAAGAAACTAGACGCCAAAATACCAAATAATCCAATTTAAAAACAGGGTACCGATCTAAACTAAGAATTATCAACAGATGAAATTCAATGGTCAAAAGACATTTAAGGAATTTCTCAACATCCTTAGTCATCAGAGAAATACAAATTAAAACAACTCTGAGATACCATCTTATACATATCAAAATGGCTAAGATGAAAATGAACTGATGACAGCCTATGTTGGAGAGGATGTGGAGTGAGGGGAACACTCCTCCCCTTGTTGGTGGGAGTGCAAACTTATACAGCCACTTTGGAAAGCAGTATGGCATTTTCTTAGAAACTTGTGACACAATATACCTTGAGACCCAGAAATATTACTCTTGAGTATATACCCAAAGGATGCTCAATCATACCACAAAGACATTTGTCCAGCTATGTTCAGAACTGCTCTTAAGGTTAGTTTGTTTCACCAGGCAGTGGTGGTGCATGCCTTTAATCCCTGCATTCAGGATGCAGAGGCAGGCAGATCTCTGTGAGTTCAAGGCCAGTATGATCTATAGAGAGAGTTCCAGAACAGGTACCAAAGCTACAGAAAAACCCAGTCTCAGAAAAGCAAATAAATAATAAAAAAATTAGTTTTTTTTTCCCCATGGAGACTGCCTTAAAGAAAACTCAATTTTCCTGAACACTAAAGATGTTGACGATTTCTTTAATTGCTTCTAGCTCTTTGTGTTTCCTCTTTTGAGAAGACTCTGCTTAAACCTGGGCTTTTGTGTACATAGTAGGAGTTCCAGTTTTATGTTTCTGTGGGATGTCTGTGTGTATGAAGGGTGTGTCTCCATGTCTATATGTATTTCTTGTACTTTTTTCCTTTGATTCTTTTTCTTGTTTGTTTTTTTTTCTTTGTTTCCATTTTCTTGTTTTGGTTTTAGTTTATTTTATTACTTCTTGAGATGCCTGATTATTTTTTAATGAGAGAAAAGAAAGGTTGTGGATTTTGGTGGAATGAGAGGTAGGAGAATCATAGAGGAGTTGAAGAAGGGGAAACTGTAATCAGAACATATTGTATTAAAAAGTATTTTCAATAAAAGACTGATATTCCTAAGAATAAGTAAAATAAAATATCCCCATGGGGGCTTTATGGGAATCCTCAAATTACTCAGGATTTTGCCCTAGCTGTTGGTTGTTCTTCACAAATGGATTTCAAGTCTCCATTGCTGAAGGCAACACCCATACAACTCATGGAAAATGGAGAAGTTGAGATAGAGCCAACCTATAGTCTTTATCCCTACTGACTACTATTCCTGATACTGTGAAATACTCTGCATTTCAAAAAGTAGAAATATAAACACCAAACCAGCTGACAAACCCTTCAGTCTACAACGGTGACCTTCTTGCAACATGTGATGGTACAATTGGGGCACAAGCTTGAAGAGTAACTGACTAATATATGATTGACTTAAAGCACATTCCGTGACATTGAACCCATAACTGACACTATTGATATGCTAAAGAAATGTCACAAAAATGACTCCTAATAGCATTACAGTATGCTCAAAATCAATGTTTTAATCAGCCATCATCAAAGAGGATTTCTCCTACAGCAGATTAAAACACATTACAGAGACACACAGCTGGACAATATGGAAGAGAGGAAGAGACTTCAAAACAGTCTTAAATGAGATGTCTCCTTCAAATGCCTCCCCTTAGGCTTCAGGGAAATCTGGGAAAGATGAGGTGGAAGGGCTGTAATAGCCAGAGTGGGTAGAGGACACAAAACAATCAAGACCTCCTAAACACAGCATGACTGATGTGCATGTCTACTCACAGACACTGTGGGAGCATACACAGAACCCACACATGTCTGGGCCAGATAAGATCCCAGCACAGAAAAGGAGTGGATACAAGCTCCATCCCCAATCCAGAAACTATCTGAAATTAGTGAAGGCATTCAAAGGAAAGCATTAGTTTCCTCCTACAGAGTCTTACTAGGTAAACAAACCACCATTAAGAATAGACACCATGCCCAGCAGTAGATGGCCAATACAAAAAAACTCAATGACATTATTGGAGACTGTGTCTCATAAGGCTTTACCAGGGCTACTTTTCATCAATTATTAGTGTTAAAGCTTATACTGCTATGCCATAATGCTCTCAGTTTTCTTTTAACCTCCTTTGTGTGAATAGGAACCTTCTGCCAGACCTCTCAAATCATCCTGTTAAGTCCCAGTTCTAAAACAACAGTTATAAATAACCACAAATCAATCCCTTACTCTGGAAAACAAAACAAAACTTTCTGTTTGGATTTCCCTCAAGGAGGGCCAGCTTTGTATGTTTCAAGAATGTGGTTAGAACTGCCCTTGCCTTGTAGTCAAATTAAAGACTATCTTAGAATACCCCTGTATTGCTGGTGGGGATGCAAGCTGGTTCAGCCCCTTTGAATGTCAGTGTGGCGATCTCAGAAAATTAGGAAACAACTTTCCTCATGTCCCAGTAATACCACTTTTGGGTATATATCCAAAGGATGCTCAATCATGGGCTCAACTATGTTCATAGCAGCACTGTTTGTCATAGCCAGAACCTGGAAACAACCTAAATACCCTTTGACCAAAGAATGAATAAGGAAAATGTGGTACATTTACATAGTGGAGCACTACATAGCAGAAAAACATAATGGCATCTTAATTTTTGCAGGCAAATGAATGGATCTAAAAAACATCATTTTGAGTGAGGTAACCCAGACACAGAAAGACAATTATCACATGTACTCACTCATACGTGGTTTTTAAACATAAAACAAAGAAAACCAACCCACAAATCACAATCCCAGAGAACCTAGAAAACAATGAAGACCTTAACAGAGACATACATAGATCTAATATATATGGGAAGTAGAAAAAGACAAGATCTCCTGTATAAATTGGGAGCATGGGGACCTTGAAAGAAAGATGAAGGGGAGGGAAGAGGCAAGGAGGAGAGCATAGGAAAATGTAGAGCTCAATAAAAATCTGAAAAAATAAACCTAACTACCTTAAACTTACCATAGAACCTTCATCCAGAAACTGATGGAAGCGGAGGCAGAGAGCCACAGCGGAGCACTGGGAAAAGAGGTCAAGACCATGATGGGGACACCAACTGAAACAGCTTACTTGAGCTAAGGGGAGGTCACCAACTCTGGTAGGACAGGAAAAGAACCAGCGTAGGACCAAATGAGGCCCTTGGAATGTGGGTGATAATTGTATGGCTGGAGTAGACTGAGGCCACCGACAGTGGGACCAGGATTTATCCCTACTGCTTGTGCTGATATTTTGAAACCCATTCTCTTCGGAGGGATTTCTTGCTCCAGCCTAAATATAGTATGCTTTGATCCTTCCTCAAAGCATTGTGTCTTACCCTCTCTGATGAGTGGATGGGAGGTAGGGTGGGGAACAAGGTGGAGGGAATGGGAGTAAGGGAAGAAGTGGGAACTAGGATTGGTATGTAAAATGAGAAAAGATATGGTTTTTTTTAATAAAAGTAGAAAAAAAGAATGTGGTTAGAAGAAGGAAAATACAAACATACTAGGAGAGAACAAAAGACAGAAGGAAGATACTCAGTCATTGTACAGTCTGAATCAGAAGCCTTAACCCTGAAAGTTCTAACCTGGAATATTCCACTTCACTGTCTCTTTCTCTGGCCCTCAGTGCTCACCCTGACTTGGATCCCTGACTTGGACCATCAGGATTGGAATTATTCTCTGTCAAGTGCCATCATTGTCCTGTATTAGACCCCTCCTTTCTTGGTTGTTGCCAAAATTGAGTGAAAGTGAACTATTATTTGAATTGCAAAGATTATTTGCCTTTTGGACATTCTTGATGTTATTTCAGGGGTCTTAGTTTCAACTACATATTTTCTGGGTCCAGCTGAAACCATCATGACATAAAAATGCATCGGCATACTATATCCTGAGAGGAAGCTAAAAGCAAGAGATAGTGTCACTCTTTCCCAGATGGATGTCTAATCATCTATACCTTACATGTACTCCCAAGACATGTGGTAATGTTGTTGGAGTAAAACAATCATCTAGCATGTTCTGTCAGAAAAACAGACAAGATTCTCTGGGTGTATCCTCTTTCACAGTGTATTAAGGACCATATAGCCCATCATAGCTCTTAGACAAAACACGGATCACAGCAACAGCTTACTTTGTAGTTGCCAGTAGAAATCATTGTCTTTGCAGACACTGAGAAATGACTCTTTCAGCAAGGGTACTGAACACACCTGTCAGAGAGGAGAAGGTAAGTCAGGTTGCGATAGTTTAGGGTAAGACCCAAGTTATGTCTCTGAGTCAAATCAAGAGAAAAGAACCAGATGAAACCTTGAAGAATAGAACTCCAGAGTGAAAAAGTGAGGCAAACACAGTATGTACTCTAATAAGTGATTACTAGATAAAAAACAAAGGATAACCCAACTACAATCCAGAGCTCCAGAGAAGCTAGGTAACAAGAAGGACCCTATGAGGGGAACATGGATAGCTCTGGGAAGGGGAAATAGATGAGATCTCCTGGGTAAACTGGGGAAGGGGAAACAGAGTGGAGGGGATGGAGGATGAAAACATGAATGAACTGGAATGTTGAGTTGGGGGAGGGATGGAGTGTGAAAGCAATGAAAAAAATATCGGAAAAAAGCGAAAACTCTCTTGATATAAGGAACCATTATAGGGTTAGGGATAAACCCAGCACAAGGGAAATTACCAGGAATTCACAGAATAACCCCAGCTAAGACTCCTCGCAGTAGTCAGGAGGGTGCCTGAACTGGTCTTCCCCTGTAATCAGACTGATGAATACCCTGTCATCATAGAACCTTCATCCAGTAACTGATGGAAGTAGATGCAGAGATCCACGGCCAGGTACCAGGCCAAACTCTGGAAGTCCTGTTGAAAGGAAGGAGGAAAGATTATATGAGCAAGCGGGTGTCAAGAACATGATGGGGAAATCCACAGAGACAACTGACCTGAGCTCATGGAAATCCACTGACTCTAAACGAACAGGTGAAGGGCTCGCATGGGACTGAACTGTGCCCTCTTCAGGTGGGGAACAATTATGTAGCTTAGTTTCCAGAAGAGCCCCTGGCATGGGAAGCATAAACTGTTTTTTAGGGGACCATTCCCTATGGTGGGATGCATTTCTCAACCTTGATGCACGGGGAAGGGTTTGTTTCAGCCTCAACTATGCCAGGCATTGTTGACTCCCCTTGGGAGGCCTTAGTTTTTCTTAGGAGTGAATGGAGGGATGGCTGATGGAGTCCAAGGAGAGCAGGAGGAGGGGAGGATGGGAACAGTAGTTGGTATGTAAAATGAATAATATTTTTTTTTAAAAAAAGCAATATGAGATTCTCCTATAAGAGTTCAGTCAAAAGTCCCCATTTGCTGCACCGCACCTCACAGAGCCAGTGATGATTAATGGGAATAGGAGCTGAGGCCCACAGAGGGAAACGATCCTCTAACATAGATTACCAACTTCTTATTGAGGGAGAAGCAATTTGCCTAGTATCTGTTACCTACAGCAAGTAGATTGTTTTCTTTCTATTCAGTTGCATTAATTGAACTTTAAGTAGATCAGCAGTATAGACAACAATCAGCATGGGTCACACAGCAAAAGAAAATTCCACAATAGAAAGCAGTAATATCTTCAATTTGTGTTTTATTTTAAAGTGGACACATTACTCTTGAAGAGTTCTGGTATAACATAGCTGAATAAAGAAAGAACTAATAACTAGTGTTTATGAGAAAATACACAGTTGCATCAGTACATTACCTAAAATTCTTTCCATTATACCAACTAACAACTAAGTGAAAATAAGCAAAAAGAAAATTGTAAGAATAGTAACCCTGGTATGCAGCGGTCGGATTAATAAATCACCAGTAATTGATATTTAAACAAGTTTAATAACAAAACCAGACTCACGAAACCAAGGTTCCAGCGGAGTAGCCAGCGGAAACAGGAGAGCAAAAAGGGAGCGTGCAGCCTCTGCCCGCACAATATATCCGTAAACAAACGCCTGAGGGCAGCCCGCCCCCAAGGGGAGGGCTTATCCCTACACTGGTAAGCCTGATAATTTGAAAACAAATTAACTCCCTACCATTTCCTAGCATTTAAATACATTTATTTCCATCCCTTCCAGAAATTAAATGATTATGAATCACCCTACAGACTGGTTCACTGAGTCTATGATAAGGAGCTTGGTATAAGTAGGTATATGATAAATATTAACTAATGATTGTTTTAAAGGGATTTTTATTTATTATTAGGATGCGGATTGTAGCATTCACAAAAGAAAATACATGAAAATCAGAATAAACTAACATAAACCTCAGTGGATCACACATCTCTGAATGCATACAGAACAAAATAAAGCAGGAATTTTACTTAGATTTTACCCGGGGTTAGAGTGAGAAGTTCTCATCTCAATAGGATCAGGATCATAGAGGGAAAAAGTACACACCAAATAAGAGATTCTATAACTAAGGGGATATTTGAAATTACGATATACAAATGTTCATCATGTCTTTATAAAAACATAATGATGAATGAAATATAGATTGTCATTGAAAGAAAATTTATTTACTAGTTCAATGCAATATCAAGAGAAAATGGTGTTTTAAAAATATGAAACAATATACAGCATAAAGAATCTCAAAAGCATTACTGAATGGAAAATTATTCATTAAGTAAAGAGATCTAGTCTATTTGCATTTGTATAGTGATTAAGAACGCCATATCTACACGATAGAAATGAGATACCTGGTGGTCAGGAGTTTGAGTTTGTGGGAGCTAATGACCCAAAATTACCAAAAGGGGGCTTACAACTTGGTATAATATACTATGTTTACATTATGGTAGTGACTACATCAACCTAAGTATCTTTCAAAGTTCACCACAGCATGAATTCCATCAAAAAAAGGATGAATTACTGTTGGTGATTATGTCTCAATATACCCACCACCCTAGATCAGTTAAAAATATTTTAATGAAATTTATACAAGTAGGAAATTCTGTAACACTTCTTCTTCTAGTTACTATACATTTTATTTATTACTTGAATATTATTCTATGTATGTGAGTGCTTGAATACATGTACATAAGTGTACCACATACACGGATGGTGCCAATAGAGGCCAAAATCTAACATTGGATGTTCTGAAACTGGAGTTAAAAAATCTGAGGCATGGTGTCAGTGCTGGGAAAGAAACCAAGATCAACTG
>NW_026068239.1:0-3457 GCF_014885135.2 Alexandromys fortis
AACTCTATGCCCTTTCTCTCTCTTTAAAACTAAATATACAAAGAAAAGTAATCAAAGAAGAAATAAGAAAATACACACAATACTCATGTTCAAAATCGTCAATGTAAATATATATATATATACATATATATATATATACATGATAAAGACAAAAGTCCAAATAAAGCAAAATGAATGAAAATGTCTATAAAAATTAGATCACAATTATTTAAATTTTTTAAAACTTGATTATGCTTGATCAATTTTTCTTTGTTATTCTATTCTTAAACATTTAGAAATAATAGATATTCTATTAAATGTTCAGGTACTGATGATATTACTTCATATTTTTATGCTAAATTTAATAAAATAAATCAGTATGATAGGCCTGAGATATAATGTTGATCAATAGCTTTAGAACAAAGCATATGATTCAAACTAATATGAAAATATTTCAATTTCCTACTAAGTGAAAATTTTCCAATAACCAATTTCCCTTTCCTGACCACTAACTCTAATAATATACATATATCTAGCTACAGTGTTTGAATAGCTAAGCCAGTTACCTCCCCCAAATCTAGTGTCTTTGCTAATTCTGTCATATTTATTTTTTTATGAAAACATACCAATAATGAGCTAATAATAATTGTATTAAACACCTAAACTTAAACTTGCATTAGGATGAGTTGTTCAATTGTAGATGACTCTGATGAACTCTATCTGTTGTTCTTTCTACACACCCCTCTTTGAGTCATTTATCAAGACATGATCATTTTCCTCTGTGAAGTTTTAAATAAATGTCCTGTAATCCTTCCAGACTGACCCTCTTCTGCTTTAATCAAAACCACTGTCTGATCTTCCTAAGGCTATAGCAATTATCTGCTAATTGAACTCCTTCCCTTAAGACCTTGGCAATACAATACACTGCATAAAGAAGAGTCTAATTAATCTTCTTAAAAAGGTATTTTTTATGTGATCTAATGTAGAAAAGTCACTATAATTCTACAAAACAAAATTCTGTCTAAATTATATAGGAATTTCACAAGTTGGCTGTTTCCCCCTTTCTTTCAGTTTGTATGTTTAGTGTTTAGGATGATCAACCTATAATTTTTATTGAATTCTTAGAAAAAAAAAAACAATACGATGAACCTATACTCATGATGATGATTCAAGAAAATCTTCTCTGATGGCTAAAGTTAGTTTTTCCATTGCTGGGAAGAGATAGCCTCAGGAATTGAGGAATTGCTCCCACTGTAAAGGCCTATGGCAAGTCTGTAGGGTATGTTTTTGATTGCTAGCTGATGTAAGTGACCCAGTCCCCAGGAAGATCAGCTTTGGCTGTATGAGATTGGTAGTTAAACTTGAGCCTTGGGAGGCACCCTGTAAACACACAGCATTTCTCTATGGTTTCTGCTACAAGTTCTTATCATTCCTTTCCTTGATGATGAACTGTAACCTATAAGCCAAATAAACCCTTTCAACCCCAAATTGCTTTTGGATATTATATTTTTATCACAGAAACAGAAAAGAAAAAAAAAAAAAAACCAAACAAACAAACAAACAAAAAACTTCATTCAAACTCAAACTCTTTTCCTGGGCCTAAAACCAATGATTGGGGAATGCACACTCCATCAACTTTTCTTGAGTTAACAAAGGCAATGAAACTCCCTCTTGTATTAGGAAATAAATCTCATCCTCAAGCTGTTCTATGAAGAAGAGGGATACTAGCATTTACCAGATTGCAGGATTTAGAGGTACATTGTATTTCTTTTTCCACATTTTAATTGTAAATTTTATGACTACTAATTTATTTTAATATGAATTGAAATTAAAAAGAAGTGTATTACTTCCTCTTCTTTTCCACCTCCAACCCCTGATAAACCTGAAAATTGCAAGGAGAAAAAGCAAATCCAAAATTGTCCAAGTAGATCAAGCTTTGTTCAATACTGGACAAGAACATGGACACTGGCCAGGACCTTACCTAGAAAATGATACTAAATAATGTTACTAAGGTGCTCATAAAGAAAAACCCTACAAAACTAAGGTTCTTTGCACTTTTGCCTAATCAGGAGCAAGCATACATCCTGATGTACTTCCTGCCTACTTACCTCCATTTGCTGCCCAACATGAAGATCTGAGTTTAGTCCTAAGAATCCACATAATAGGTGGAGATAAATAGTTCCTGTAATTTTCAGGTAACTGTACATCTACACTATGACACATGTACACAGTTCACATACTGTATAAGTAAATGGTAAACACAAGCACTATGATGAAATGGCAGTTTGATATGTCTGTTTTGTTTTTTTTTTTTTAACTGTGTCAAAAGTTGAGGTCAAAATCTAAGGGGGCAAAAACAGTTTCTAAAACAGCTTACAACACTGTAGTTCTATATTCCTATACAAGTCCCAGGTTTTATGAAACTGCAGGAATATGTGATGAAAGCCATTTCCTTATTTATTCGTATGCAACTATGATGGCTTACAAAGCTCACCTTCAATTGACAAATTGCTTTTTAATGAAAAATGCTCTCAGTATTCTCCAAGAACAACACAGAGAATTCTAAATTTTCTGTCATGATTTGATATGCACTTCCTGCCAGTTATAATTGCCTTCTTAATCACAATGAGATAGAAGGAACAGTAGAAAGTGCATTTAATAATTAGAGAGATAGCTAGCAAGATCAATAGCATCTACAATGTAAATGACATATAACCTGTGCAATTCTATAAGATGCAGTAATAGCCATTGTTTCTGGGGAGCCAAGAAGGAATGAAGCTGACAATATAAGTAATGTTCTTTGAAATAGTGGTTCTCTAGTAATTCGGATCTTTGTGACAATTTCTGAGAAGTTCAAAGATGTACACCGTTAATAGATGATTTAGAGATCTGTCATTATACAAATGAGTTTGGTCATATATTATATTAATAGTAAAATATGACCAGAATACTTGTGTTTGAAGAGAAAATGAAGGATTATGTATATGAAGGCTTTGGAGTTCGTACTCCCAAGAGACATATGTATTTTAAAAAGAGCAGGCTTGATGACAGCTATTCTCACAAATCTAAGCTGAATAAACAAGCAGAGCAAAATGCCCATAGGAACACAAACCACAATTTGTGAAGCTAGTGCATCTATCTATTAAGTCCTAAATTGGTCAGGTTAGCTTAATTGAAATGGTAGCCATAAAAGTGTTCTATTTATTTTAACCAGTTCCAAGTACTCAGAGAATGGAATTTGCCAAATATAATTTTGAAGAATGAGTTTGTAAAATCATAGAAATACAAATTAATTGGCACTTCTTCTCTCTTAGTTCATAGAATTCATAATGAAAACTTTGAAGACAAAAAGGTAAGAGGGAAAGTAGTGGGGTTTTTTATAAAAAAAAAACTGTTTTTTTAAAATAATGAATTAAATTAATTAAATTCAAGTATATAATGACTTAACATTAACTATGTATGTATACCCAAATATATG
>NW_026068239.1:6602-7924 GCF_014885135.2 Alexandromys fortis
CTCCAGAAGAGCAGACAGTGATCTTAACATCTGAGTTATTTCTCCAGCACCCCCTTTTATCTCTTTATAACACTGTAATCTATATTTTTTGGAAGAGCTCCACCGTCCTTAATCCTTACAGCTATCTAAACTCTGTGGTTATTCTAATTGAAAAAAAAATACCTAAAACTTAAAAACCATATTCACATATAAAAGAAGATATGCAATATTTGTCTTTCTGAGTCTGGGTTATTTCACTTGGCATTGTTTCACCCTTCATCCTTTTAGATGAGGCAATCTGGTAGGAGGAATGGGTTCCATAAGCAAGTAACAATCAGAGAGAGGCCCTGATCTCACTGTTAGGAATCTCATATGGAGATCAAGTTATATATACAGAGGGCTTAGGTCAGTTCAGGACAGCTACACTTTTTAAGAGCTGATCAGCTAAATACACACCACAGAGACACTAAAGCAAGCTAAATTTAATCTCGGGGTTAACAAAGAAAGGAGGATTTCATGTTATTAAAGAAACACATTTCAATAATGAACTTGCAGAAGTTACACTTTCTTGTGTTAATGAGTAAGTAGCTTGTGAAAAAATAAAAGTAATGCATGTAGGCTACCCTTTGATGACTCAGGTTGTAAAGAAAGAGAAAATGAGATGGGACCTTGAAAGAAAGTTCATGGCTCAGACAAAAATGGTTTGAGAATTTAGTCTATTTGTAAGCATATAATTTAGACACAGACTATTGGGACAGAGACAAAAACAAACTTTATTAATTCTTGCCAAAAACTACATTGGCAGAGTATCAGCATTTGCATTTGTTCTCTAAGCCCCAATACCCAGAGATCAAGGTGAAGACATCCAGGTAAAGTGTATCACACACAGTGGATTTAATTACAGAAAAAGAAGAAAGTGTTCAGGGAATCCATTAGAATGGTGTATAAGTTTGTCTGACCTTTGTCATGACAGAAGACAATATAATTATTACGTTGCAAAGAAATTTGCTTGTTTTTTTCCCCCAAAGGGAGATGCTATCTCACTTCTAAAGCTATTTGTGAAACAAACATCCTTGAAAAGATAGTCCAGACCAAAGTTAATCAATGCCTCGGCTTGCAAGATGTGTGAAAATGCGAGAGATCCATGGAGAATTGTCTCCCAACAATTAAATTGGAAAGCAAAAAGAAAATTTAATATGTGAAAAACTTTAGAATGATAGCAAAAAGGGACGAATCTCTTGTGAATACAGTCTCTGATCGTGAAGGAGAAAGCAAAACAAAACCTTGGGTACAGTGATGTGGACCGCTGCTGTAGGAGCACAATAAAACAGTACTGCAATAAA
>NW_026068239.1:12590-17699 GCF_014885135.2 Alexandromys fortis
ATATATATATATATATATACATATGCGCAGCTACATACATATACTTATGACATATCCTAAAATATAGTGTTTCGTGATTTAGATTCAGATATTGAAATATCCTGAGTTTATATTTTATTGATGTAGAATTTTCTTCTGTATTTTGTGAACATGTCTTATTGCTATTAGTTAATAAAGAAGTTGCTTTGGCCTGTGACAGGGCAGAATATAGCAAGGTGGGAAATCCAAGCAGAGATAGAGGAAGGAATGCAGAGTCATAACAACCAAGGAAACGAGACATGTAGAAAATAAGGTAATGCCTCAGCCTCAGTGCAACACATAAACTAATAGAAATGGGTTAATTTAAGATTTATGAGCTTGGTAGAAGTATGCTTGAACTATTGGCCAAAATGTGTTGCAATTAATATGGTTTCTCTGTGAAGATTTGGATATGGGCAACTAGGAAACCAAAGGACAGTTTCCAGATGGTACCCAAAGTTTTAGCAAGATTTTTCCACATAAAACCTGAGAAAGTTTAACAAAGACGGATTCTAGACAGTCAAGAACAGAGTCAAGGGCAGCTTCTTGGTAATTGTCTTTTCTCCAATAGACTCTGTTTGCTGGCAGCAAGCACAGGTGTGGTTCCTTTAAGAGAAATATTCTGGCTCAGCTTTAGCACCAAAAACACTGCAGTTCTTTTCAGAGGCCCTGCCAACAAACATTTAAACATTAAATGGTGTTTATGAGTAGCCAGTGGAATGCATCTTGATAGTGGCAGGGACCTTGAAACTCCACAGAGCTGTGACACTAAGTGTAGCTCCCCCCAGTCCCTCCACCATGAAGCTAGAGCATCAGGAATCTCAGAAATGAGGTGGACCCATCCGCCAAGCTGTAGTTTTAATCCTAGCCATGCTGTTTGGCAGATTTAAGACTCATGTGCTCAGCAAAAGATAGAAATAAACAGTAAAGACAGATTCAGAAAAAAAAATACTTCTGAATGGTTTACAGTATTTAAAAATATATGTAGACTTGGTGGGGGGGAAGGATTAGAGAATGTCCTTCCTTGGCCTGCTTTAAGGTATTCTATATGAACTGGACATGCAGAACCCATAAAATGACTGTTAAACCTGCCAAAAGAAGATGAGAAAATCCTTCAGGGTTCCTGCTTCATGAAGGAGTCTGCCAGACATTCCGCAGGAAGAAAGTGATTGACAAACTACCAGTATAAGTGAAACAATCTTTCAAATTCCCTGTTTCAAGGAAAAGTCTGCCAAATACTACAGACCTGTAGGT
Source organism: Alexandromys fortis (assembly GCF_014885135.2). NCBI lineage: Eukaryota > Metazoa > Chordata > Mammalia > Rodentia > Cricetidae > Alexandromys > Alexandromys fortis. Next base: position 13,863 of record NW_026068239.1, read on the forward strand.
TGAAGATGAATGCCACATGTTACCAAAGATCTTTGGGTGACTTTTCAGGCAGGATGATTTCTCTGTAAATTCTAGAGTTTTGGAAGTTGCTTACAATGCACTTTCTGTTTACTTAAGTAATATTATATCCTTTGATGGAGTTGAAGACAAGATAGTTATAATTATAGCTTTCCTTAATGTTGATAAAAGATAAATTAGTCATAAAACTTTAGGCAAAAACAATATTATCATATTAGTAAATATTTGTACTTTGTTGTTATTTGGGGACTCCAATCTCAACTATAAACATGAAAATTCCTTGTTCAGAAACTGTTATGGTAACAATGTGCATATAATAGCAAGTAAAGAGACCTCTGTTCAATTCCCAGTACAAGAACAAGCATCAAGCGACAGCCTTCAAGACATCTCTGAGTTAAGGACATCAACATCTTTTGCCTTATGATCTTATTCATTTTGGGTTAGGCTTCTGGCTATAGTAGACATAATTCAGAAATCTCCCCTTCTTTATAAAAGTAAAATAGAGCCAGAATAGTGTAAGGGAAAAAATGCTTAGCAAGAAATCAGAAGGTGTGATTAGGATCTGATTTATTCTATATATCTTGGTGACATTTAAGAAATAAAGCAAGCTTTCCTGTAAAATAAGGATACTTACTTAAACAATCTGTAAGCATCTTTCCACTGGTAGCATTCTTTGTTCCTTGTGTAGTTTAATTTTAATATGACACATTTTATATTGCACAAATGCATGTAAATAAAATGTGCACCCCACACTACAAACACACACACACACACACACACACACACACACACATACACACACATCTACCATCACTAACCACATGTGGATGCCCAGTACTATCATACAAATTAAATGCAAAAAAGTCTAAAAGTATTTATCATTACATGAAATACATTCTTTATATACTATTTCTCTGGGGAAAACACATGTGCTAGTGATGAAATCCTTGGTCTGCTTTTATTCAGTGAAAAAATGTTATTTTATTTTTCAGGAACAAGGAAAAATAAGAGAAAGAAGTCATTTATCACTTGAAAGTGAAATGTATTCAGCAAATGTTTAAGTAAAAGCCTCCTTCTCATTTGGGACAAAGGTCTTGCTAAATACACACCCAGTTTATTATTGACTTGTGTATTCTTTATTGTCAATGAATATCAGAAACATATTCTGTTTTAGCTTGTGGGTAACATAGAACAAAATAAAAGTTTTATTGATATTCTAGCAAAAAAAATTACTTGATTGACCTAATAGGACCTTGTTGACTGAATTTATTGCTCTGACAATTTAAACATTTGCTAGATGAAGACTAGAATGAGCAACATGGTCTTCAGAGAAACAGCAACTATAAAAGTAAATTAAAACCACATGCTCTTATCTGATTCAGAATTTGTCGAGCATCTTTATTTGAACTCTAAGATTGTGTGCAATTCTATTCCTAAGCAAGAAAAGAGGCAGAAAAGCCACCAAGAAAAGAAATTGACTCTTACTCATCTGTTGTAGGAGCTGCAGGCTGTGTTCCTACCGCTCAAGCTCCTGGTCACCTGGCTAGCTTATGCCCGAAATAACAACACACAAACTGTATTCTTTTAAACACTGCTTGGCCCATTATATCTAGCATCTTCTCGGCTAACTCTCGCACCTGGACTAGCCCATTTCTAATAAATGTGTGTAGTACCCCAAGGTGCGCTTACCAGGAAGATTCTAGCCTACATTCATCCTGTGTCGGAGCTTCATCACGTCTGCCCAGGAGAAGGGAGCATGGCGTCTTTCTGAGGCATCTTACCTCACTTCCTCTTCCTCTCAGCATTCTGTTCTGTTTATTCCACCCACATATGTTCTAACCTATGAGGGCCAAGCAGTTTCTTTAGTTTTTAACCAATGACCTTCCTCCATCACTCATCATTAAAAGAAACGTAATCATGATGACCTATCCTCTCTTAGTTCTTAAACTATAAGATACATATTACACAAGTAGCCCAAATCTGGGTTATTTTAACAAGTGAAAAACAAGATGGTAAATCTAGAACTGTGCCATTAGGAGACCCTATGTGCTTTTTGCTTGTTTGTTTCTTTTTTTTTTTTCTTTCTTTTTTTTTTTTAAGGAACTGGGTGAATCTTCTCACTGCCCACCTTTGTGTTCTTGAACAGAATCATGGAGATTCTGTTCAGCATTGAATAAGGTTCAATGTTCCTTGTTATAAACTTATGCAAACAAATAAAAAATTATCACTGATTCACTGATGTGTGGAAATATAAAATCTGATCAAGAATTAGTGTAAGTAAATGATCACCTTAAAGAGTCCAGCTTTTACAGGTAAAGAAGTTAACAGAATAAAACTGCAGAATTACCTAAACCCTTGACATTGTATTTTTGAGCACCTCCTGCCTTCTAGAAATCTCTCAAGCAGCAGGGTTTGGAAAATGTGCCAGATTTTATGTATCTCTCCTGGAAAATGTAGCTGAAGGAATTGCTATTCCTGGTAACTGGAAAGCCAAATGACAGTTAGAAAATGCCAACTTTAAAACTGAAATGCTGAGAATAGAGTTGCAGGAATAACGATATTGTTGCATTTAGCTAGTAGACTTTAGTGTGCTCCTTTAAGTCATTCTTATAATAACTTTCTGCAGAAGCTACTAGAAGGATTTCCATTTCCCAAAAGAGAAGACAATGAGCTTGAACATTAGAAAGAAAAGAGGGTGCTCATGATTCTGTGCCAAGACCTCAGCACCTCTAACTCAGTAGTTTGGTACTTATAGGTAGCATAAAGTGTAGATTAAACAGGAATCACATGTTCATTCCCTGTTATGGGATATTTTATTAATTAAATAAACACTAGTGTATTAATTAAAGAACATATTGCTATGCCAATAATAACATCATTAATTATAATATGGTTTCTCAAGAGAAAAACACTGTTTAAATTTAAACACTCATGGTCTTTAAATTTTGCAGATAAAGGTTTAATGGACAAGAACAATAGTTTTGCCATAAGGCACTAGAAACTGAATTAATAAAATAAAACAAAGAAAATCAACCCACCCCAGGAATATCAAAATCCTTTCCTAATGTAGTTAATAATCAAAAACCATAGAGAAAGAAGTCATCAAGCTTTCAGTCCATCTAGTATAGATGAAAAGTACCCATTTAAGAAAAAAAAAAAATAAGCCAAGGAAACCCATGGAAGTAAAGCTAAACTCAGTTTTTATTTCCTCCTTAGAATAGAATCTAGCTATTAGTTCACTTTTTACATAAAATAATAATGAAGAGTTATGTGCATTCATGTCTTCTAGAAGGATCATGAAGATATCAGAATATTTAAAGTTCTGTTTAAAACAAAATATGAGACATTTTATAAGTGAATTATTTTGACTTGCTATACAGGGTCCCTGTGTAGAAATAGAGCAATGCCCTTTAATAGAGTAATTGAACTTGAGCCATTATATTGAGGAACTACACAAGCTCCAAGTGTAAGTGATATGATCTTTAAATTTCATAACAGAAATCTATCAAGCATAGGAAAAACAAAAACTTATCAAGTTTAAGGGCTTTCATGAGGCAGGGCCTCACTGTGTAGTCCTGGCTGGCCTGCAACTGTCTATATAGTCCTGGCTGGACTTGATCTCATTGACATCTGCCTTCCTCTTTAAGGTGTACACCACCATGTTTGACTAAACAACATTTATTTTCTAATGCTATCCCATAGTATTTGCCTAAAATTTATACACACACTCTCTTTTTCATTTGTTCTTGTTCTCTCTCTCTCTCTCTCTCTCTCTCTCTCTCTCTCTCTCTTTCTCTCTCTCTCTCTCTCTCTCTCTCT
>NW_026068239.1:20276-24742 GCF_014885135.2 Alexandromys fortis
GTAATTAGAAAAAAACAAAAAAAAAAAAAAAAAAAAAAAAAAAAAAACAAAAAAACGCAACAAACAAGCTAATACAAAACACAAAACAAAACAAATAAATAAACAAATCATACAAACACTAATCCTAGCATTTTAATTTATTTGTGTGTGTCCATCGCAATCCTTAGAGCAACCATCAGTGAAGGAAAAATCCCCAAATACTTTATCCTGAATTTTAGTGAGACAAAAGCACATGAAAACCACTGAAAGAAAAGTGGTGTTTGTCTTCAGTGCTTTATAGTGAAAGAGATACATCTACTCATCTTTTACATCTGCCTCCAGATGAAATCAGCCTGTAATATTAAAAGATCCAGGGAATGCAATGGAAATGTGCATGCTTGACTTCGTTCATCCTATAAGAATTTCTGATCAAGGGTAATAAATATCACTGTGATGATAGCTGTGAGAGTTTATCAGCAAATCGTAATGTCACTCATGTACATGACAACATTATTCTGTCACATAGTCACATATTTGCTTGGTGACCTGATCCGGTAGCCCTGTCTGCAGTGTTACACTAGGAAACCTGCAAAACATGTATCAGAAGCTGCAGATATTTAATGTTCTGTAAGTAATCTGTGTCAAACTTTAGCTGATTCCAAGTTGCCTTTGTGATCTTGGTTTTGTTTTCTTTCTCTAATTAGGTTTTCCCTTCATGTTTTCTGCTCTTTTCAATTTGTGCTGCACATTTTGACACATTCTGATCTCACTCATCAAAGTGTAAAAGACTTGATTTTCTAATTAGTCATCTTTCATGTTTTTCCATGCTTTTAATGGATCTGGAGACATGAAACACTTCTTTCAATAATCTTGAACAAGAATTCCTATTTTGTTGACAAGAATGTTGCCTAATAATGAGTTCTATTTTTTTTCTAACAATGAAATGTTAAAATTGTTAAATCATTTCTGAAATCACATATTTTAAATAAAGTTATGCAACTTCTTACTATAGTTGAAAATTTTAATGGTCGAATAGAACATGTCAGACATAGTGGCACACACTTTGATCCCAGAACTTGGTAGGCAGTTAAAGAGATGGAGGCACCTCCCTCTGTGTTCTAGGGCAGCCTTGTATACACAGTGAGTTTTAGATTACTCTATGCTTCATAGTGAGAATTTGTGTGTGTGTATGTGTGTGTGCATGTGTGTGTGTGTGTATGTGTGTATGTGTGTGTGCGTGTGTATATGTTTGTGTGAAACAGGGCTATGCTGTTTCTGAACTATTTTTTACAGAAAATTTGGATTAGGCTAAAGGGAAAATATAATGCCAACTATAGATGATTATGGCTAGTAATTAGAAAAAGTGGTGAGGACTTAAGTGAAGGTATTAAACTTATTTTGAAATGGGGGAATTTGGGAGGCAGGGAAGTACTATTGAAGCATTCCTAAAAACACTTGCCTGAAGTTGGCAAACTGAGCAGTGTTGTACAGCGCATTCCTGCAGGGCTCTCACATGCCTTCGTGTCAGTCAGAAACTCTGAAGTTCCTCTGTCACCATGCCCTTTAGCGATCTTGCTGTGCTCTAGCCAACTGGACAGTCTTCAGCCCACCTCCTTCTCCTCACCACTTCCACACTTGAAATCAAAGAACTCTACTTTATCCACTAAATACTTTCCTCATAATTAAATACAAGGCAATGACAGTATCAATAAGAAATGACTGTACAGCAAAGAATAAGGAACCATTCTAATTAACCTACAGTTAAGAAGATCCCAGAATATGAGGCTTCAGTGCAAATAGGAGGCTGAGTTACACAGACTAGGGAGATCTGGCTCCCCTAATATAACAGTGTAAGAGTGATGACCTCAGGTTGCTTGCTGGGTTTGAAATCATATAACACAGAGATGAGCTTGGGAGTTAGGGAAGCAATCAGAAAATGATCAATAGAATCATATCTTATATTTTATATCGTTATTGGTTTAAATGATATATCTTTTATCATTAGCCCTACTTTTCTTCAAACATCCTTTCCAACCACAGTACAGTACTCTAATGTCAAGTAGTCATATGTGGTTAAGGATAGAGATATTAAAGCCAATCACTGAAGTTTTAATGCTTGGTAAACACAGGGTATCTGAATTACCATATGGAGCTCTGCAATTATCTTTGCCATTTTAGCAGTGTGTGCTCCACAGCAATATTGGGGAAACTTATAATGCTAATATATCCAAGAAATCCAGGTCTAGGTATACTTCATGACAAATATAAGAGAGGAGTTATTTATTTTCCTGTATTAGTCACTCATTCACTTCACAACTATGTGCCAATTCTAAGTACAACATCATTCAAAGCATTCCCATTCAGGGAAGAAAGGGAAACTTAGGTCATGCTTCATTCAGAGAATATCCTTTAGTAACCTCTTCCCACAATGCTGAGTAAATGATCAATTTAATGCAGTTTCTTCAAACTCAGCAAACATCGTACATATCTCACAATTACACAATGAAGAATAAGCCATCAATCACATACATTGTTGGTATTTCTGGTATAAAGCTAGCAATGTGGGAGCCAGGCGGGACAAAAAGCAGGCCCGCAGCTCCTACAACAAGGATAGCCTTGAACTCACAGAGATTCATCTGCCTCTGTCTCCGAAATCCTTCTATTAAAGAGATATGTCACCATTTCCTCTCCTCTAATAGATTTAGCTTTGAATCTGGTCTTTGGGCAATATTGTTTAATAAAATAAAAATAATATACCACTGTCATGATGAGAAATGAAAAGGACATAGAAGAATCATATCTGCACTGCACCAGATATTGTGACTCCATACTTGAGTGCTCATGTGCACAATGGCCAGAATCTGAAGCTCCTTGAGCTGAGGAAAGCTGTCCTTACAGCATCATGTTTGTTTGCTGGTTAGTTTTAAGATGGCTCTCTTTCAATAGCTCCTTCATATGAGAGCCTGTTGCTTTCGTTCCAGCCATAGCAGCTCACCAGGATATTTCAGTTTCTATTGACAATGGCATAGTTTATGCTTTGCGCTCATTGTCCTGTGCCTCCAATCTCCTTCTGCAAAAATATTTACTCCTTTCTTTTCTCAACACATCTGTTTAAACATTCAGGATTTGTAAGGATCAACAGGAATAATTTACAAAAGATTAAATGATGTTTTGTGCATGGCAAGCAGGCTGTAGATGTCAAGTTTGCATTTTCATGATTGAAGAAAACCATGTATTCCACACTAGAATCCACATGGCACTTCTTTTCTTAAGACTAATCTATCACCACCTGAAACATTCTTCTAGGGAAATTCCGCTTGCATTAAAATCCCTATTGAAATTATTAGAGAATAATTCTAGACCAAAAATCACTTTCCCTGCAGAACTTTGAAATATTTTCTTATATAATTATAAAAATAAGCAAACATTCTTTTCACTGATTTTCAGGATCCAAACTTTCTTACAAAAAGGGAAATTCCAATATAAATATTACTCTATGTTTCATTTAGGCAGATGAAAATTATATTGGATTAATTTGTTTTCTTTGTTAAAATTTTAAAACTCACCATAGCTTCTTATAATCTTTTAATTTGCTTCCTGCCTATAAAATGGAGAAAGAATCTCCTTAGAGAAAAGAAATATATTTATCGTATGTTCTTTTTCTAAGTTTATTTGCTTAATTTATTTATCTTACATCCTGATCACAGTCTCCCCTTCCTCCTCTCCTCTCATTCCTTCCTTTTTTCTCCCCTTCACCACAGTTCCCAATCCACTCCTCTCCTGTTTCTGTTAGAATGGGACAAGTCTCTAATGGATATCAACAAAGCATAGCTTACCAAGTTACTGTAAGACTAAGTAATACCCCTTTGTAGTATGAGACTGTGTGTTTGTTCCCAGCTGCAAATACAACAAAATAATCACTCAGATACTATATTATTTGCAATAGTTTGGCCAATAGCTTAGTCATATTTCTGGCTAACTCTTATATCTTAAACTAACCCATCTCCAATAATCTGTGTATTGTCAGGTGGCTGTGGCTTACCTGGCAAAGTTCTGTCTGGCTTCTGTCTCTGGTGGGGCTACATGGCTTCTCACTGACTCCGCATACTTTCTCTATATATTTCTTTCAGCCTGGCTTTACTTTGTTAAGCTATTCGTCAAAAGCAACTTATTTATTAACCAACAGCAATAAAACATATTCACAGCATACATCACCTCCCACATCACACCGACTGTAATAAGGATGGGTATGGCAATCCAATATGAGGAATAGGTTCCCATGAGCCAGTCAAAGTGTTGGTGACAACTCCTACTCCATTGTTAGCAGCCCTGCAAGTAGACCAAGGTACACAACCTTCACATATTTTTTTAAATATAATTTTTTATTGAAAAAAATTCCTGCCTCCTCCCCGCCTCCCATTTCCCTCCCCGTCCCCCTTTCCCCCCCTCCTCCTTCTCTTCTCCCCCTCCCCCCACTCCTCTCCCCC
>NW_026068239.1:28515-34846 GCF_014885135.2 Alexandromys fortis
TCTCTCTCTCTCTCTCTCTCTCTCTCTCTCTCTCTCTCTCTCTCTCTCTCTCTCACACACACACACACACACACACACACACACACACACACACACACATCACATAAATGACTCAAATACCAACCGGAATTACCAATAGAAATTGAAATAGTTCTATATAAAATTTAAAAAGCAATGTATTTTAATATTTTTAGCAGAAAATAATAAGTTGTAGAGATGATTGTTTAAAAAGTAAAGCAATTTTAATATAACAAACTCCAGTGTATTGCGTTTTAAGATAAATATTGTTAGCTTTATGTTTATAGGATAAAAAAGGTGATCTGAAAATCCCTGAAAGGAGAGCTGGCAGAAGGAACAGAGGGAAGGGAATTATGCCTTCAAGTATGTGATTAGGAACAGTGTTTTCTATAAACCCATCAGATGTCAAAAGCATGACAGCATATTCAGATACTCATTTAATATAAACAGTATTTTGTTTATTTGAAATACACTGTGGTAGCTGGAATGGGAATTGCCTCTATACCATCGTTGAATACTTGGTCATCAGAAGTGGTGCTGTTATGAAAGGAACAGGAGATGTGGCCATGCTGGAGAAAGTAGGTCACTGGGAGTGGGCTTGGGGTTTGAAAAGTTCAGAGCCACTCTCTTCCTGTTGCCCAAGAATCGACATATAGAACTCTCAGCTACTTCATAAGCACCATGTCTGACTGTGAGCCACCGTGCTTCCTGCAATAATAATAATAATAATAATAGTAGTAGTAGTAGTAGTAGTAGTAGTAGTAGTAGTAGTAGTAAACAATACACTAAACCTCTAAAACTGTAAGAGAGCCCCAAGTTAAATATTTTCTTTTTAAAGAGTTGCCATGCCATGCCATAGTGTTCTTTGCAGCAACAAAACACTGATTAAGACATATATACATATATACTTACACCCACATTTGTACATCCTTTTGCTCAAAATAGTTTGGGAATATTTCAAAGATATGTCTATGAGTGGTACACTGAGGTCAAAATTTTCAGTACCAGGTGACAAAATTCAAGTCAAGCCAGCATGAATCTCTATTATTATTATCATCATCATAATTATAATCATCATTATTATTGTTATTCTTACATCACTAGCATTACTAAATGAAAACCACTAGCTAAATGTCAGGGACTTAATGATGTTGTTTGAAATAGAAGTTTTCTCCCTGACTCTGATATAGTCTTCTATACCATTGCTTTCATTTTTCAGACAGCCTATTACAACACGAAAGGCCCAATGAATGTTAAATTCAAAATGTGTGAGATAAGCAAGAATTTCTTTTGTTGCCCTCCTGTCCAATAGTAGTACTGGAACTGAGGATAATCAATCATGAAGTGCCTACATGGAATCAGATTCATCAATAAGTCACCAACTAATTGTGTTGGGCTTTATTATCAAAACGTAAATTAGTGAGTAATTATGGAACTAAGAGTTCATGAAGAGTAAAATTAAATAAATGAATGAATAAAGAACTAAGAATACATAACAGAAGACAGGGAAAGAAGATTAGTGAAGGTCAATGAGAGATATTTGTCATGACAAAAAGGATACCGTAGTCATCAAAGACAATAGACTTATTTTACACTCTCTATTTGGAAAGTGGCATAGTAGAGTGTAAATGTTTATTTTTAATTTGCTCATTAAAATAATACAATCTTCAATATTTTATATTGATTCAATTTAATGTGTGTCTGCAAATGCAGACATCAAACTCTGCTACCGCTATCATATTCAGCCTCCCTTTTCTTTGGTTGGCAGTTGCGTTATGTAGAAACAAAATTTCAAGTTGGCGTCTATGGTGTAATTTTAAAGACTGAAGATATTTCATGGTGCTGAAATTTTAAAATGAATAATTCCAATTTAATTTAGCAAATATTCAATGATTTAATGAGAATATTTTAGGCATTAAGCACTATAATACATTCACTAAATACAACCAATATTAAACATCAGTTTCTGATTTTCATAGCTCAGAATATCCTACAAAAGACATTTAAGAATAGGTCTTCAATTTCTAAAAGAAAAAAATATAAAAAGTAAAGAGTAATTGATAAAGTATAATTAAACAGATAGCGGGTGTATATGTGACAGGCAGTGGTTTATTAATGAACGTTACTCCACATAGACCCTTTTAGAATGACTCTTCTCAGGAACTGATGATTATTCAAGTAATTTTGTTGACCACACACGCGCGCACACACACACACACACACACACATAAACAGAATATATAAAGGTATAAATTGTGGAGTAGATAAATAAGCCAAGATGTAATAGCTACACAGAGATGAATTCAAACTTCATTTTACTTAAAATAAATGGGAGAAATAGGTTAGGGAGGTAGATCATGTATTAGAAATGTTTTCCTTGTAGATGAACTCTATTAAGTGATGTACATATAACATTTGTAGTTGTAATTGCTTATAACAGCTAAAGACTAAAACTAACCTAAAATCTATAAAATGAAAAAATGGGGTTGCAATAAAATGTAGTATGCCTTATTAGAAAGTATGTTGAATTTTATGTTAATTATAACAAAATGTATAGAACATAATTATTGTATATGCTATATATCCATAAGGAAACACATTTTATTTAAACTCTTTCTAGACTGTATCCATTCATTCCCCTTTTACTACCAAACTTCTCTAGTCCCATTAATTTTCTAATCATGCATGTATTTTCAACATTGCCATGAGAATTTAGCAAAGACATTTATTTTTAAATTCTGTGAACATGACATATAATTCAAAACTGTATTTATACTTATTTTGTTCAAATATTTAACTCTCAAGCCATGCTGTGAGGCCATCTTATGTTTCTTGGCAAATCTTTTGATGGGCTCCTCTGGTTGTCCTTCTTGTTCTCCTGGCATGAGCTCAGAGTTGACAGGTAATGAGCGAGGAAAGAAGCTACCATGATACTACACCACAATTGTCTGAAGTTTGAATGATCAAACTGACAGTTGTATCTGGCTCATTCTCTTGTGGAATATTCTTCTGACTTTCAAAAACTGCACTGTTTTTACTAGTAATAACTGCATATGCATAGATACGCATATTTTAGCATCTCTAGTTGATTGCATCTCCATTGTGCACGGATTCTTCAAAGAGATTTAGAAGAATATCATCATTGGGTTCTTTCCATACCTACTCCAGCATTAATCAGTATTTTAATTCATTAGAAAGATGGGAATCAATCTATTTACCTAAAGATACATCTGTACTACCCTCGCGCATGTGCGAAGGATATTTCATTCTACCACAAGTACACTTGCTCAACCATGTTTGTTACTGCTCTATTTTTAACTACCTGAAATGGTAAACAACCTAGATATCCTTCAGTAGATAAATTATTTAAAGGGGGGTTAATTTGCACCATGAAAATTACTCAGCCTTAAAAAAATTAAATCAAAAAATTAATTGAAAAATAGATGTCATTAGAAAAAATAATCATCCTGAAATAAGTAACCAAGATCCAGAAAGACAAACATGGTATTTCTTCCCTTATATGTATGTATATGTGTATATGTTAAGTAAATGATAACCAAGCTACAATCCATAGATTATAAGCAAGGCCCCATTACTTGAACACAATGCATTGAAGGTGCAGAAATTGAGCTGGTGACTACATAGACCTTTCATCCCTAATGATAAGCATATTTGGTACAAGATCTGCACAAAATCAAAGGAGAAACATAAATACCAAATCAATCACAAACTCTTTGATCTACAGTAGTGTCCTGCCTGCAAGATATAATAATGCAATGGTGCACAAAGCTTGTGGGAGTAATGATTTGGGAAGTCCTTCTATGTGTTGCTTTTATTGGTTAATGAATAAAGAAATTGCCCTAGCCTGTTGATAGGGTAGAACTTAAGTAGGGGAGATAACTGGACTGAATGCTGGGAGAAGGAAGGCAGAGAGAGACACTATGGAGCTACAGCCATAGTCAGACATGCTGGAACTTTGCTGGTAGGCCACAACCTCATGATGATACACAGATTAATGGAGATGGGTTAAATTAAGATGTAAGAGTTAGCCAATAAGAAGTTTGAGCTAATGGGCCAACTAGTGTTTTAATTAATATAGTTTCTGTGTGGTTATTCTGGTTTTGGCTCACCAAGACTAACAAGGGACCTCCCTCCAACAGAGTAACTAACCAATATCTGAATTCATTTAAGTCCCTCTGCATGAGATGGAACTCATGCCTGACACTGGGAAATTAAGAAGCTGAGGCTAGAGAGCCCAGGAACATAGGGTAAAATCAAATATTACTGTTTTAAAAAAGTAGCATTAAAATGATACTTAATGAAATTATGCTAAACACATAATCAGTACCATGCTGAACCTTTATCAGAGAAGCATACTCCTGCATCAGGTAGGGACAGTCAGAAATTGTCCAGAGTAACAGGATTTGGAACACTCAGCCCTAAAACAGATATGTCCACCCAATCTTTCCTCTTAGAACCAGAAAACAGGTTAGATTTAAAAGTCCATCTTTAGAGAACAAAACAAATGAAACTCATTTCCCATTCAAGTAAACTTCTAAGGGGAAGTGTGAATTTGTAGATGTGATTTCTAGTTTCCATGTTGGAGACATTAAGGTAATAGGAACTTCTGTCAAACTAGAGGTTTGGAGAATATTAAATTTCATTGGTGATTAATACTCAGCACCTTCTGGTTGTTCATATAGTTGTATTCATATAATTATTTTTATAAAGCACTTTTATTCAATTTCAAAAATAATAGTTTGAAAGGGATATTACATACACATATAAAACAGGATGCAAAACTTCAATGGTATGTTTATTATCTTGTAGCTACTTGTCACAGAAGTGACTCCAAAATCACACCTAGCAAGTTTCCTTTACAACCTGTTCCATGTAGTATGGTTATGACTACTATATATATATCCTAGCAACAAACCATATTTTTACAAAATAAATGCAAAATTTTTTATAGAACAAAACCTGAAAAAGTCCCTAGTGAACGGTTAGTCTGTCTCCAAAATGTTAATGCTTAGAGTAAAATCTAGCCTTGGGGAGTACACCTATCATTATTGGTGACCAGATATAGTTTTTAGCTTCTAGCTCATTCTATAATGCCAAGGAATTTGATTATTGTAAAGCAGGGGGAAAATTCTGGCAACAAAACTAAGACATTTTGTTAATGAATCTACCCAGAATAACCTGAATTTGCTAGAGAAGGGATCACTATGAAACTATAGGCACATTTATTTTTAACACGTAACTATTTGTATTAAATTATTGTAAGCTACAACACTGTCTAAAGACACAAACGGTTAGTTCAACTCTTATGATCATAGTATATCAATTACCTTACAAATATAAGACATGTATCTCCTATTACAGTTTCTACATTTGTCAAGGGTTCTGCAGAAGAGGTAACCTAATGAAGGGTTAAGTAACCACAATTGTGGCTACAAGAGTCTCTCCAGTATCATTAAACCAAGAAAGTTTAAAGCATTTCCCTTTTACTAATCAAAACACAGGTCAGAAGAAACTCTGTCACAAGACAGCTTTAAATTGTCCACAGAATGCAGACTCAGTGGAAATTCTGACAGGGAGAGAAGAGATTGGCATAGAACTGGAAGTGTGTTTCAAGGGCACAGTGACTTTCAGGCTGTTAAACAGTGCGGAGACTGATGGGTGAATGATATGTTTGCAAACACAAGTGCAAAATGTGGCCTGACTTTGCTCTCATTCTTTCTTCAGATTTGCTCCCCTTCCTCTTTCCATCTTAAACTCTGTTGTCTTTCTTGCTACACCCCGAGTCCTTGATTAGTTGTCAAGGACTGCACTTAGCATACTATTGAGGGAGATGTCTTTCTAATTCCTCCAATAACCTTTACAGTGTCGTCATCTAATGACCGCTGTTCAGATGGTTGGAAATCACCACATGAATGATGATTACTAAATATCTCCAAAAAAGATAAACTCATGTAGAAAAAAAGAGATAAATTCATGTAGTTTCTGTCTCAAAACATATAATAATATTTCGAAGGATTAACAGTTTCCCTGAGGGTAGAATTCAGAACACGTAATGAAACTAAGGCAAACATAGATAGTTGTTCATGCCCGATCCCCATATATATTCTTTTAAAAAATATATTATTTGGAAGATGTAGGTAAGTTAAAGATTCTTTCATTTGAAGATTTGCATATAAGTATATTCACTGATATAGTAAAAACCCTTGTCCTTACGATTCAGATAATAAAACAAAATAATCCTGAGTAGATTGCTCAGATAGAAAGGGATAAGAGCATTTTAGTAGATCCTGTC
>NW_026068239.1:34855-37865 GCF_014885135.2 Alexandromys fortis
GGGATTAAAGGCGTGTGCCACCATCGCCCGGCCTGTCATAACATCTTAAAAGAAGCAAAATGGAACAAAAGGATGATGTATATTTATTGGTGTGTTTTTCTCCAAATTTACAAAGCAAAATTAAAACCCAAAAGACTGAATACAGTTTATCTAGAGTACAAATAATACACTTAAAATATAATTAAGAATTTTTATTAAGAAAATCTGATGGCAGAGGACATTTTGGGTGATATAACATTCAGACTACAAGACTTTGAATATTAAAAGAAATAAACTGGATATGAGCTTCAGTGGACTCTTTGAGTCTAAGGGACCTTCTGTAATTTAAATTTAAGCAAATGGCATGCCACCTTTGAAACTGCTTCCTGTGCTTGAGAACAGTAGTTAGAGAAGCACTTGGTAGGTTTACACACCATTAGGAAACAAAGTTTTCTGAAGATTTATTGCTAAAGACTAAATTATAATGCAAAACAGCAGTGATATGTCATAAGGTAGAAAAGAAAAACACATTTATCTCATTATTTTCTTAAACCTCATATCTACTATCTTTCAAGGTTGCATAAATATTCTACTAGAAGTAAAATTACAATGGGAATAAAATGATGAATATTGTTTATTCACCCCGCTATATTAGTTATTCTATAGCTTCAGGGAAAACATGCAACTGTTATCTCTAAGCTTTCCTCTTCTTTTTCAATCTCTCTCTTGATTATTAAAACACAAACACAAGAAATATAATTTGAGTTAGGCCTATACTGTAAAGAAAATTCTGAACTTTAATGTTAAAGAAAATCTTTGTCTAAAATCTCAAGAATAAAAAAGGCATACTAATACAACATTTGCATCATTTATATTTCATTGTCTTCTTTTACACAGGCAGTCATTTGTGAATATTTTTAAAACTGAAAACAGAGAAAGAGCTTGTATTTTTATACTATTTCAGTATGAACATCAGAGTTCTTTTTGGGGTCAAATAAATGTTATCTGCTAGGAAACACATACAGTTTTTTTTTTTTAAAGTATATCAATTCTTCTTAATGAGTAAGTTTAATAGTAGCTATATCAAACTATCATATTTCATAATAATGATATCTACTAAAATTATAACTTGACTGTTATTAGCATAAAATGTTTATCTTCTGATTTCTAAGTAATGATGAAGTTTTCTATGAAGCTAGCTACACAGACAGAAATTGCTGGAGTTGAGCATACGCTACAGCATATTCATTGCCTTAAGACTCAGAACTCCAAGGCCCTGCCTAGAAAACAAAGTCTGTTCATTTGCAAGGTATCATTGTGTACTCAAATGCTTTCACATTTTAAGTCCCTAAGGCTATCTGAAAGAGATTCAAAATTCAGTAGATTCAACTACTTGAAAAAAAAATATCTATTGATACTTTGTATTCCTTACTTCAAACAATATTCTTGGTCTTGAAAAAAAGTATTTTTTAAAAAAGTGCTGACCAAAATCACCATTTCCCAAAAAAACATTTTCTATAACTGTTTTAGCAGATACATGAAGCATGATTTCAAAATGTTGGTCAATGTTTGGTGATATAGAAATATAAGATACTGACAAAATACATACAATTTTATGTGCCAGATGAAAAATAGCTTATTGTTTACTATTCAGTGAGGTCCAAGCAATAATTATGATGCAACAAACATTCAGAATTCTCCACAAGTCCCTACAGACAATAGTGTGTTTGTTCCTTGATAATATCTGTACTCCTCTCTTTTGTTTTATTCCTTGCATTTTAGTTCTATATTCATAGTCAATTCGATAGAATATATATATGCATATATGTATACACACAAGTGCATGTGTGTTTCAATTTTTATAATTTTGCTGTATCTAGAATGAATTTGACTTATAAGCTGATTTTGTTCAGCTTTCATTCTATTCAAATGCCATCTCCTTGAATTGATTTGACAAGTCAGTTTACTTCAGTAATATCATCTATTTCTATTAATTTCATATTTAATTTATTTTTTATCCAATGTATTCATTCGTAAAACTAATATGAATATCTTTAATGAGCTAGCATTTGCCATGAGCTGGCATGCCATGGCACAATATTCAAAGTTAGTCAAAATTTACAGGAAGAATTAATTATAAGAACTTTATTTTTTAATATTTATTTAATTCATTTCCAAATCACAGTTTCCCATCCCTGCTCTCCTCCTGGTCCCTCTCCACCACCACTCTTCTCCCTTCTTATTCAGAAAGGAGCAAGCCTTCTTGGGTAGTGATGAAAACATAGCAAATATAACTGCAGTAATACTAAGCACGTACCCTTGTATTAGGGCTGGGCAAGGCTTCCTAGTATGAGGAATTAGGTCATACTTAGAAAATCCATACTCCAAAATAAATCAGAAGAGGGAGCCATCATAGGGTTGGCAAGAGACTTGACTCTAGAGGGGCTCGCAGGTGTCCAGGGAGATGTCCCCAGATAGTACCTTGGACAACTGAGGAGAGGGAACCTGAAATGGCCCTATCCTATAGCATACTGATGAATATCTTGCATATCACCTTAGAACCTTCATCTGGCGATGGATCGAGATAGAGACAGAGACCCAAATTGGAGCACCGGACTGAGCTCTTAAGGTTCAAATGAGGAGCAGAAGGAGGGAGAACATGAGCAAGGAAGTCAGGACCACGAGGGGTGCACCCACCCACTGTGACAGTGGAACTGATCTATTGGGAGCTCACCAAGGCCAGCGGGACTGGGACTGAATAAGCATGGGATGAAACTGGATTCTCTGAACATGGCGGACAATGAAGGCTGATGAGAAGCCAAGGACAATGGCACTAGGTTTCGACCCTATTGCATGAACTGGCTTGGTGGGAGCCTAGCCTGTTTGGATGCTCACCTTCCTGGACCTGGATAGAAGTGGGAGGACCTTGGACTTTCTGCAGGGCAGGGAATCTGGACTGCTCTTCAGTCTCTAGAGGGAGAGGGACTGGAGTAGTGGGAGGGGGAGAGGAGTGGGGAGAGGGGGAGGGGAG
>NW_026068239.1:42849-44191 GCF_014885135.2 Alexandromys fortis
AAAAAAAAAAAAAAAAAAAAAACTAATTATAGGTTCAATGTCCTTTATTTCTGGCTAGAAACCAAATATGAGTGAGTAAATCCCATGTTCCTCTTTTTGGGTCTGGCTTACCTCACGCAGATTAGTGTTTTCTATTTCCATCCATTTGCCTGCAAGATTCAAGAAGTCCTTGTTTTTTACTGCTGAGTAGTACTCTAATATGTATATATTCCATACTTTCTTCATCCATTCTTTCATTGATGGGCATCTAGCCATCAAAGGCTAATCAACCCAATTATAAGTTGGAGCACTGAGCTGAACAGAGAATTCTCAACAGAAGTTCAAATGGCCAAAAGACACTTAAGGTCATGCTCAACTTCCTTAGCGATCAGGGAAATGTAAATCAAGACAACTTTAAGATACCATCTTACACCTGTCAGAATGGCTAAAATAAAAATCACCTTTGATCGCCTTTGCTGGAGAGGTTGTGGAAAAAGGGGTACACTCATCCATTGCTGGTGGGAATGCAACTTGTGCAACCACTTTGGAAAGCAGTGTGGCGGTTTCTCAGGAAATTTGGGATCAACCTACCCCTTGACCCAGCAATACCACTCTTGGGAATATACCCAAGAGATGCCCTATCACACAACAAAAATATATGCTCAACTATGTTCATAAGAATACTCTAATTTATAACTGTGACAAAGCCAAGAGAAGATTCAAAGAGTAGAAGATATGTTTCTTTCTGAGTAAAATCTATTTTGATTTCTTAGTGGTTAATATACTGCCATTCTTAAAATATATGGAATGATTTAGTAGTACTTAATAGTAACAGTCCCAGAGAATTCTAAATGAGTTAGTTTCTATAAATAAATGAGAACTATTTTTACCAGTGCCCACTAAATTTGTCAGGAAAAGATTTATAGCAGAGACAAACTGCTTCTGTAATATTGCAAATTATAATTTTGTGTAATTGCAGTATAGACCACATTTTATTTCCTACTAATTGTTTTTAAGGGTCATTTCCATTTGATGATAAGAAGAACAAGGAGGCACGGGAATGCCAATAAATTTAATTCATTTTCTCTAAAACAAGCACATCTGTCAGAAAATATGACAATTTTGTTAGTATTTACTCTACTATAGTTCTTATCTGGTGCAGTACTATTAATTTCAATGAAAATGAAGATACAATTTCTGGTCTACAAATTGTAAAGAAATTCTTTCATACAGATTATTTTGCAAATAAACACAAATAAGAAATAACATCCTTTTTTTTTTTCTTTTTCGAGACAGGGTTTCTCTGTGGTTTTGGAGCCTGTCCTAGAACTAGCTCTTGTAGACCAGGCTGGCCTTGAACTCA
>NW_026068239.1:46515-47474 GCF_014885135.2 Alexandromys fortis
GGGAAAAGGCTTATCAAGCAAATGGACCTAAGAAACAAGCAGGTGTGGCCATACTAATTTCTAACAAATTTGACTCCAAACTTAAATCAATCAGAAAAGATGGAGAAGGACATTTTATACTCATAACAGGATCAATTCATCAGGATGAAGTCTCAATCTTGAATATCTATGCCCGTAATATAAAAGCACCCACTTTTAGTATAGAAACATTATTAAAACTCAAGGCTGGCATCAAACCACACACACTAATAGTAGGAGACTTCAACACTCCTCTCTCACCAATGGACAGGTCAATCAGACAGAAACCTAACAGAGAAATAAGAGAATTAATGGAGGTAATGATTCAAATGGACTTAACAGACATTTATAGAACATTTCACCCAAATAGGAAACAATATAGCTTCTTCTCTGCAGCGCATGGAACCTTCTCGAAAATTGACCACATACTCGGTAACAAAGCAAACTTCCACAGTTACAAAAAAAAAATCCATAACCTCCTGTGTCTTATTAGATCACCATGGATTATAGTTAGAATTCAACAACAGTGCTACCCCCAGAAAGCCTACAAACTCATGGAAACTGAACAGACAACTACTGAACCACACCTGGAACAAAGAAGAAATAAAGAAATTAAAGTCTTCCTTGATTTCAATGAAAATAAAGAAATAACCTACTCAAACTTATGGGACACTATGAAAGCAGTCCTACGAGGAAAGTTCATAGCACTAAGTGCTTAAAGAAAACAGAGAAAGCACACATTGGAGACTTAACAGCCCACCTGAAAGCTCTAGAAAAAAAAAAGAACCAGACTCACCTAGGAGGAGTAGAAGACTGGAAATAATCAAACTGAGGGCTGAAATCAACAAAATAAAAACACAGGAAACAACCCAAAGAATCAATGAAACAAAAAGCTGGTTCCTGGAGAAAATCAACAAGATTGATAAACCCCTATCCAAACT
>NW_026068239.1:53271-55350 GCF_014885135.2 Alexandromys fortis
CTCCTCACTAAGCTTTCTCCCAGAATTCTCTTCTGTTTTCTCCACCCACCTAAGGGTGGGCCTATCAAGGGGCCTAGGCAGTTTCTTTATTAATAAGAAATCACTCCCACATCAAAAATTATATTACAAAAAAAAAAAAAAAACCATGCACCAACACCGCCTGGCTCGGGAATTATATTTCTTAGAATTAGAAAAAGTCTCTAAATCTCTATTAAAAAAATCCTGAAACTTAAAAAAGAGAAAAAAACTACAAAACACATTAGTTCTCTTAAACTCATTGGGAAATTTTTACAGCCCTATTTCAAAGTATATACATCCTGACAACGGGAGAACTATATTCCTTTCAGATTATTTAGCAGTTACAGAAAAATTAAATTAGCATGAATGTAAATAAGATAAAATTATCATAATACTTCTTTTTATGTCTTGAAAACTAAGTATAGTTTTTGTATATTACTTTGGCATAGCTGTGGATGGGGTTGAAAGCATCTTGCAATTAATGGTAGAATAACAATAACACTCAAATAACAACAATAACACTCAAAATACCTACCAGAAATACTACAAGTAGAGAGTGTTCTGAGGAAAGTACATGTTGGTGTCATAACCATGGAGGATCTGGCAGGTGCTCTTGTAAGTTGGGGATAAAGCTTGATTTGCTTCCCTGGATTTTTCTCAGTTAAAGGAAAATAACATATGGTAACAAGTCATTTAATCCTTAAACTCATAAAATAACATCAATTCTGGTAGAGAAAAATGAACAAAATTAATTTGCTTCTCTTACATGAATAGAAAACCCTTCCAAGTCCATAAATGAGCCACCATCCTTTGTTCCCGAAGAAAGACATAACAAAAGATTTCTGTTCTTGGGCAAAGAACATGTATCAGGCTAAGAGGCTGTGTTTGCTGCTTATGATACAGAGAGTCTCATCTGTCTCCATCTACCAACTGCAGGTAGAAGATAGAACTTGACTCTGATGAAGAAATAGCATGGGGCTGCTAAGGAATCACTGGCTATCACTTCACATTCGGGTACAATTTAGAACATTCACACTTGTCCTAAAAGTCAGTCTGAGGCAGGATAAACAAAATTCTTGCCCACATTCCTGAGAAGGAGGCAAAAGCTGGCTGTCACTTGGAATTCCTATGCTGTGAATTTCCCATGATGCGGTGATGTTAGAGCGATGCAGCTATTTAAGGAATCATTTAGGATCCTGAATCAGATTAAACAAGGAAAGGCAGAGATGATAGACATGGTACAGGCAAGCTCTCCTGAAGTGCACAGGGAACAAACTGGGGAAATCTGGGTAATGTATGAAAAATGGTGGGTGATTCCTGGATATTTGTAACTTTTAAAACATAACTTAATTTTATTATTTTTAATTCTGCTGTGTGGCGATGTATGTAAATGAATACAGATGCTTGAGGGACATATGTTGAACGTCCTGGAACATGAGTGAGGAGATGTCTGTGAACTGATTTACCAGGGTGCTGCGAACTGAATTACAGTCCTTTGGAAGAAGAGTACACACTCTTAACTGCTGAAGCATCTCTGAAGACCCCTAACTATCTTTAATTTCACAGTAAAATAAAGAATTTTATGAACCGGGGGAGAAAGCCATAAGTCTGTCCCCGAGGTATTGACTTGCCTGAAGACCTTTCCCTCCCCTTCCAAAGAGAAGAAGAACCGACAAAAAAAAAAAAAAAATGGCAAGAGCTATGATTAAAACAGAGAGGTTTAGGAAGTCTAAAATTTTTGGAAACAAACTGTTTAAAAGGCAGAAGCACAGGGGAAAGTCAGACAAAAGGAATACAACAGCAACAGGGGCAGAGAGATGTCAGGGAAACCCTCATTTCTCTACACTAAGCAGTGACAGGAACTGCTGCCAGAACACCAGTTTAAAAAAGACCCTGGCTGACTCAGCAGTACCACTGCCTTAGAATCTGTGAACCATGCTTTTGGGAAATTCCCAGAATGTATTTTGGGACTATATGCTAAAACCTGGCCAGTAGAATGCTGCAACCCTGTGAGAAAGAACCTTAGAAACAGATTTGTGTTTATTCTAGGAGAATTTATAT
>NW_026068239.1:56152-60098 GCF_014885135.2 Alexandromys fortis
TTTTTCGAGACAGGGTTTCTCTGTGGCTTTAGATCCTGTCCTGGAACTAGCTCTGTAGACCAGGCTGGTCTCGAACTCACAGAGATCCGCCTGCCTCTGCCTCCCGAGTGCTGGGATTAAAGGCGTGCGCCACCATCGCCCGGCCTCTAGGAGAAATTTTACAAGAGCCAGAGTGTCTAAGGGAACTTAGGTTCAGCCTACAAACAACATGGTAGACATCTGAAGGGATCACATAAGTGTGGGACCAGAATTCATATCCAGATTTCTGAAGGATGCCCAAACAAGGGATAACCAACATCTAAAACTCTTCTACTTAATTAGTATATACTAATATGTTAAATAAAAAAGAAAAGCAGTACAAAGACTTACTCTCTAATGAAAGGAATAGTTGATTGTCTATGAAGTTACCCTTTAGAGATAAAGTATGTAACATCTTATATAAACTGAAGTTGGCTTGCTTTTTAATACAGTATTACATCTGATCAATGAGACCATTCATTGACAAGGAAGTCCAATAGGAACCACGGAAGATTATGCTTGCTCGCTGGCAGACCAGCTTAGACACGACTAACTTTTGTATATGGTTCAGGACCACCTGCATAGAGACAGTACCATCCAAAGTAAGCTATGTCCTTTCATATTGCTAAAAAGCAAGACAATAATCCACCAGAAAAGTACACAAGCAGTCCAATATAATCTAAAACATGCCTCAACTGAGATTTTTCTCTCAGATGCCACAGGACTGTGTCCTGGTGGCAGTTAAGGCTAACTAGGAGACAGGTAGAACTGTGACTCACTTTCTCTTCTACACATAGTTCATAAAAATGATTATTAAGGAAGCCATAATACTCCAAGTAAAATGATTTTTAAAACTAGATTTAGATGTAGATACTCAATAGATGACAGGAACTATAAAACAATTATGATTAACATGGTAAAGATTTAATGGAAAAAGTATACAGCATGCATGAAAAGGAGATTTAGGAGTTTTAGGAGAAACTACCTAAAAAAATCTAAAGTCATATTATGTGTAGTTCAAAATATTCCACATAGGTTCATGTATTTGAAAAATGGTTCTCAGTGGAATTGGACTCAAGAACAGTTTGGGCACAGAGATAAAACATCAATGAACTTAAAGATATGCCAACCCATAGCACCCAAGATGAAACATGTAAATCTATTTTTTAAATATCAAAGAGCTATGGGAAAATAAATAATCTGTATCATCTGTTGTTTTACTTTGTTTTCTATTGTTGTAATAAATATGACCAAAAGCAATTAGGAGTGAAAAAGTTTTATTTTTTTATACACCATGCATTCCTTCGTTAAGGAAAGCTAAGCACAAATCCTTATTTCTAGGCTGTACAATGCAACCCACTAGGAGGAAAACAGCCTCAAGAGCAGGTAAAAGAGTCAGAGATACCCCTCTATTCCCACTGTTTGGAGTCCCACAAAAACCCCAAGCAAAACAACCATAACATAAATGCAGAGGACCTAGGATAGAATCCATGTAGGCTCTGTGAAACCATGTGTGACCTGCTTAGTTGATTCAGTGTGCTGTGTTCTTCTGGAAATCTAAGAAAAGAACTCAAGGCAGGAACCTGGAGGTAAAACTGTGAGGGATTAGGTTAAGTTTTAAGTACCACTTGCCCAAAGACTGATAGCTTCCTGGAATGCTGATATCTTAGATAACAAGCCACATGTTTTCACTTCAGAAAACAGGTTGGTTATTCCAAGTACACAGAATGTACTTGATCTTGTGTAGTTAGAAAGCACATAGGCGAAAGTGCATAGGCAGGAGGTATGTAGACAGGAATTATGTATGCTTGACTCTAGTTGAACAAAGGCAGGATATGGAGGCCTTTGGGATTTGACTTTATTAGCAACTGACTGAACTTTCTCTGTGAATCCAGGGTTTTGACTCAACTGGTTTCTGTCTTTCTGGCTAATATTTGGGTTAATTGGACAATCATGAATTTGGTCTTTTCCCTCAAAATTTTCAGGTTTAACAAAACTTCAAGCAGAGATCATGAAGGAATGCGGTTTTCGTGTTTATGTTGCCTTGTTTATGTTACTCAGGCCCATTTACAAATGGATGGCACTATCCTTAGTGGGCTGGACCTTTGTACAAAACAATCAAGAAAATTTTCACACAACTCCCTTATGATCAATTTAATGGATGCATTTTCTCAATTGAAATTTCCTCTAACCTGATGACTCAAGCTAGCGTCAAATTGACAAAAAGCAGCAGTATGAGCAGGATGTGTGCTATTTGTGCTCATTAAAGATAAGAATAACGAAGGTCTAATAATAAATATTTGATTAGATTTTAACATGAATTAACCAAAATTAATGAAAAGTAGATCCCAGATATAAGAAAGCAGAGGACACCAGGCATAAAAATAATGCATGGCAAATAAAAGACTACTTTTGATATATACAAATGAATACAGACATGTCTTACTGCATTTTTCCTCATTTTCTTTAACAGATACCACATTTTTAACATTTGAACATATGCAGTGGCCCTGAGTCAAAAAAATTCTATTAATACCATTCTTCAAACAACATGTGCTCATTTCATCTTTTTGTCACATTTAGGTAATTGTTATAACATTAAAGCTTTTCATTTTACATATAATGTGGTAATTTGTGATTAGTAATCTTTGGTGTTCATGTTCTAATTGAGGACAACATAAGCTCAGTCCACATAAGATGAAAAAATAAAAATGTTACCTATGTTCAAAGTATACTATATAACAGTATCTTTTCCCTCTTTGGTCCTACCTTATTGTCTGAGATATAGCAATATTAAAATTAGATCAGTTAATATCCTACAATGACTTCCAAGTGCTTAAGTGAAAGTACCAGTTTGTGTTACTTAGTGTTGTAAGGAGGGCTCCATGTTTGTCCCAGCTACCCAGAACCAAAATAATCCCACAGAAACTGTATTAAAAAATCACTGTTTGGTCCATTAGCTCTAATTTCTTACATCTTAATTTCTATTAATCTGTGTATCACCATGAGACTGTGGTTTACTGGGAAAAGTTCTGTCCAGCATTGGTAGGACTGCATGGCTTCTCTCGGATTCTGCCTCCTCCCAGCATCCAGTTTAGTTTTCCCTACCTAGCTCTGTTCTGCCCTGCTCTACTATAGGTTCAGTACAGTTTCTTTATTAACTAGTGGTATTCACAGCACACAGAGGGGAATTACACAGCACCTCCTCATTTCTGCTTAAAGAAAAAGGAAGGCTTAACTTTAACACAGTATAATTACATAAAATAGTTCTCAAACAAGAATTACAGTCACAATATTTATATCTATTTATCTTTTACATAACAAAGTAAAACTGTAATTATAACTAGTCTTTAACTCCATTAAGGACTCCAGAAAGATACAGTATTACCTATGTTAACAAGAAGCACATCATAAGCAACTTACAAACTCTAAAACTGACAGAAACATCTTACTGCTTGGACAGTCACCAAAGTTCTTCTGTACCATTGGGGCATCCTTCAGCCTACAGGCCCATAGTATCTGTCAGACTTTTCCATGAAGCAGGAAATTTCAAAGAAAGTACTGCCTATATTGGTGGTTTGTCAGTCACTTTCTTCTGTGTCCTACAGAATGTCTAGAAGACTCTTTTTATTCTTTCATGAAGCAGGAACCCCAAAGAACTGTCTCACCTTTAGACAAGTTCATCAGTCATTTCTTTGTGGGTTCTGCATGTCCAATTCATATAGCATACCATCAAGCAGTCCAGGTGAGAACAGTTTCTCACCCAACTGGTTAACAAACTCCATAAGGAGCCTCTTTAATACTTATATTCCTCTTGAAATAATTGGTACTGCCAGGAGCATATGTGTCTCATCTCATGAAAAGTCCTAAGTTCGTAAGCATTTTAAATGCCATATTCTGTTGTCTTTCCCAGGTTTGAAGAATGCCC
>NW_026068239.1:60585-67797 GCF_014885135.2 Alexandromys fortis
TGGCTTATACAGAGGTGAAGGAAAACCAGAAATACTAGCGAAACCATATCTTGAAAAAAAAAAAAAGAAAAATAGATATATTTTACAACACTTTACAATGTGAATTCAATATTACATTTTTTTTGCTTTGACTGCATCTATTATTTCCTTCTTTTAATAAGTTTGTTTTTAAATTCTCTTTTGGGAAGTTTTTATCTAAAAAGCATTAAAGACATTCCATTCTATTATCACTTTCCAGCATGAAAGTATTTGTTCCTTAGTTAACAGGTCTTTTTTTCACAACCTGCTTATAAAATATTTATTTCACTTCTAATTGTAAGAAACTAAATAATGATATGTCCTTCATATTCTTTTCTTTTTGTTTCTTATCCCTGAAGAACATTATTGGAAAATTTTGCTGGCTCGTTGAGGTTGCAATCTTTTATGACCAGGCAGCTTGTCCCAAAGGCTTGAAAACATGGAAACTCCCTCCCTCCCCAGTAGAACTTTTCTCTACCTGCCCTTGTTTGGAGAATGTCCCTGAGACTGGAGGACTGACCTTATCTGAAAGCTGTCTCAAAGCCAGATGCCTGATTTATAATTGGCTTGAACCTTGGGCACTGATTCTTGCTAAAAGACTTCTTTGGTGCACATACTAGGAGCCTCATGATAGGAGCATGATTCTTAATGTAAATTAGGTGATGCCCCAGCCACCTTTATATTCTCTTTTCTTCCTAGAATGAACTGGTGTTGTAACATTTATATATGTCCCTGGAGAACTGCCTCTACATACTCACAAGTCTCTGGATCATGTTCACTCTTTTCTGCTCCCTCCATGCTCCTGGTCTGCAGCCTAAGATCCTGAGGAAGAAGCAATGAACTGAAGGACACTGAAGTGTTTCTATTTTGTGTTTATGAGTTTCATCTAATTTAGATTCCCTACATTTCTCAATGTGCATGCTCTAATTGTATGTAAATGATCTCACTCTGAGCTTTACCTTAGCTTATCATGTCATTTTCCCTTGTCCTATGAATTTCATTTATTAAAAACACATCCTCCTGTTGTAAGTTTGTTAATTCTACTGTAATATTCATTCTGTCATTATAATCTAACACTTATTTTAAAAATGGTCTATTATTATGTGTATATATGGGCTTGTCTGCATGTATGTCCTTGTACCATTTGTCTGCCTAGTGCCCACAGAGGCTTCGAGACAAAATTGAGTTCCCTGGGACTGAATTTGCAAATGGTTGTGTGCCATCACTGGGATACTGGGATCTACTGAAGGTCTTCTTGAAAAGTATGTGGTGCTCTTAACTGGTGATCATATCTCTAGGCCCTGCAGGCCGTACACATTTTATAATAGTTTTTTATAAGGTCCAGGTACATATGCTTTTTTTTCTGGTTTTCATGTATCTGTCACTTTTATATTAATGAGGACAGTTGCAACATCTCTAATATTTTTTTTTTGTTAATTCCATCAACCATGGTTCCTGGGTATTTTTTTTTTCATTTTATCCCTTATTTATGTGCTTAATAATACTATGTATTGTGAATTTTACTTCTTATTTGGTGAATATTTTATATCCCTTTACATATCTTGAGTTTCAGTTCTGATGAAACTAGGTTTCTAAAAATAGTTTGAATATTTCTGAACAATATTAAAAAAATTAGGAACTCAGGACCNTTTTTTTTTTTTTTTAGCAAAGGCAGGAAGACCCATAGCCGTGTTCTCACAATCATTGCACCTTCTTACCTTATGTTTATTCAGGCAAGCAAACATCATTAGTTTTTTTCTATTTATGAAAAAACAATTTGCCTACTCTAAGGTTTTTATATAGAATATTGTCTCCTATACGCTTACATAAATACATTTAAATTACAAATTAGGTCATTAGAAGGCAACATTTTTTACAGATGTCCATAACGTAGTAAATTAATTTTAACCTCAAGGACTACCCTAGAAATTTATAAAGTTGAGAGTGGAACACATTTTTAATCACCAATATATTCTTTTTATTTTATTTTCTTATTCCAGATTGTAGATTTATAAATAATGAAAACATAAAGGAAAAACTTATTTTTTTCCATAACAGAATAATTATAACAACCACTATTTGGAACATTTTGCATAAAAGGAATTCTATCTGGCCTGTATTTAATATGGTTCCAATAAATTTTCCATGAAAAAGAAGCTTAGCCGCAAGGAAAATAAGAGATCATCTTTGTTCACAAATATTCTGGCTTGTTCTCACTTCCACATCTGGTCCCATTACCACTCATCATATAAGTTCCTGATGAGACGGATCTTCATGTAGACTTTCTGTGTATTCTAGGTTGGATAAAAGACAATGGTGTTGACTAGCTAGATGTATCTTCTATGTTCTATAAATAATTTCTTTTATAGGAATATTTTGTTCATTCCTATTATATATTTAATAATACACACACGCATATATACTATATATATATATATGATAAGAAAAATGTAAGATAGCATGTATGTCTTTCTGGGTTAATTCACTCAATAATTTGTTCTAGTTCTTTCCATGAATTTCCTAATGTCATTGTTTTAATAGCTGAGTAATAATCCATTATGCAAATGTACCACATTTTCTTTACTATTCATTTGTCGATGGGCATCTAGTCTGTTTCCAGTTCCTGGCTATTATGAATAGAGATGCTATGAACATAATTGAGCAAGTGTCATTGTGGTATGNGGGAGGGGGGACTTGATTGGGGGAGGGGGAGGGAAAGGGGAGGCGGAGGTGGGGAAGAGACAGAAATCTTTAATAAATAAATAAATAAAAATAATTAGGAAGGACAGGGTGTTGTTTTCAATAAGGTTAGTATTCTCTTCCACTAAGACAATGAAATTCAAGGTTTTTTTCCCTCAGTTTTGTAAGAAAATGGATAGTTTCTTGTTTTCTACTTGCAATGAATATTGTTCATAAAGTCAGGGAGGACAGCTACTGTCAATCCTAAGGGTCAGCTTCAGAGAGCTTCCTCTTACCAAAGTGTAGTCAACACTTGGTTATATATGTATAGCATCTTCTGTGGTTCTCTCACATTCTCTAGCAGCTGTTGCCTTCACTGTACTTTGCTTTCTAAACTTACATCATCCTTTCTTCCTAGACACAGTTCACCTTCTTGCTCAATTGCTATGGTTCTTTGTTCTCTGCAGCATGGCCTGAATATACTCCTGATGGGCTATGGTACAAACTATCCTCATAGAGCCTCGTTTTCACTGTGTTTTATTATTATTGCTTTTTTTTTAACACAACACAATGGGAGCACTAGTTTTTGGTAACTAATGTCTTTGAAAACAATCAATTTATGATTGTTGTTTTTGACTTCTTATGGTAGAAAGGAAGTTCTTTTATCTTACATCATCAATGGGAAAAGCATAAGAAAATACTAATTACTTTTACTTTTACATTTGATGCAATGAGATAAATTTCATTTTGAATCAATGTATTAAAAATATAAAAACCTGATATCCATTTATATTTAAAGTATATAAAAATAATAAATTTTGATAGTTTTATTTGGTTAAAGGTATCTTATTATTCTGATATGGTAAAGGCTTTAGTCCTGGCCATCATTTATGATTTTTATCTGTAATGTTATTATATATAATCGATGCACAGTAGTTATACATATCAATAAGTTTTGCTGTGACATTTCCGTGAAAAAAATGCAAAGTTATTAAAGATAGATGTACATGCTTGTTTGTTAGAGCTTTGCTATATTTTCCTATAGATTCTTTTTACAACTTGCATGTTATTTTTAAATGCCATTAAAATAATGTCAGCATTAGTTTAGAGACGAAACCTTGATGCTAATGTCTAGATTACAGCAGTTGGCAGGAATAATAAAACAAGAATCATCAAAACAACATCATGTTGTCATTGCTTAATAACTGATGGGGCTATGACAGCATCTCAGACATGAAACAGCATGAATATTCATTCAGATCTCACCGTGACATCAGAAAGAAGCTCCAAGGGCATGCCCTTTCCAGTCTTTTGACTTCAGAGTAGATAATCATGTCAAAACATTACCATGTTTTGATCAGAAGCTCGTCTGCTTTTCTCTCCATCTAAAATGACTATCAAGCTTTGGAATGGGCTGTAGTCTTCAGATTTGAGATTCAGACACTGATCTTGTGAGTAGAATACCAGTGAACAAGCTGGAAAATCAATAAACAGGAAGTTAGCTCAGAAGTTATAAAGTTGAACTATTTGAAGGTCAACTATTTGTTTTCATCAGCAAAACTTTTTGTTAACTAGAGTATTGTGGTAATTTGTGCAACTGGCCCTCATAAACTCAGAGGAAGTGGCACTATTCAAAGGGGTGGTCTTGTTTAGGAAGTGTGTCACTGTGGGGTTGGGCTTGGAGATCTCCTTTGCTCAAGGTTTACACAGTTGACACTCATACCACTTCCTGTTGCCTGCAGGTCAAGATGTTGGATTCTCATCTCCTTCTTCAGCACCATGTTGTGACTGTACAACACCATGCTGTGCCAGAATGGTGCTAAACCTCTGTAAATATAAGCCATCCCAATTAAACATTTTTCCTTTATAAGAGTTGCCATGACCATGGTGCATCCTCAAAGCAAAAGAAATCCCAACTAAGGCAAGTATTCTCTTTAGATGAGTAGCAAATAACCTTCATGAAGAAACACAAAGGTTTGTTCCTTGTTCTATAAATGGCTTAGTGCAGTTCAAAAGTTCAGTTTTCTATTTTCAGCATATGTTTTTAGAAGATTAATACTTTCATCAGATATCACACCAGAAAATATCTAGCTAAATCATATTCATGTTTTTCTTATTTCTTGTTTCCCAAAAATGCCTGCATCTCTTAATTAGAGAGCATGATAGACCACCCACTTCCAAAGAATTTGTATATTATAATCTTTTTGACCTGTAGTATTGGTAAGGGTGACTTACTTGGTAAAATTAAAAGTGCTTGCAATGGAAACTTGAGATTATCCTGGAATAACTGTGTGAGCCCAAGGTAGCCACAAAACCTCTTACAGAAAAAGAGGAGGGCAAGAGTTAAAGAAGGAGGATGATTATGACAACAGTGATTGAGGCAATGCAGTTGTGAAAATGGGCAATTGGAGCAAAAATGTGAGTCTTTCCTTGAATTTCAAATAGAAAAAGAAATCCAAAAAACCTCAAGACAGTTCAGATATTACCTACACTTAAAAATAATTTTATAGTTTTAATCTCTAAAACTGTAAGAAGAGAAAAATCATTTTGAACCCCTGATTGCAAAAATAATATATAAAAGTAAATGCAACCAAGCGAATCTTTAGTGAGGCATCATAAAATATTCCAATTGCAGTGTCTTGCTTGTTTTTCATTAATGGCTGTCCTTAATTTACATCTAATTCTGTGCTTTATTTATCTAACCAATAGCCAAGATGTTTCTTAAATAGAGCCTTTTAATATCTGTGTTTTATTATGAAAATTACTTTTTTAAAATTAGTCTATACAACAGTAGATTTCCAACCACTAATAGTTATCTATTAATAATGGAAAGATTATCTGATAATTGTAAATACTATTCATGCAAAGTCAACATATATATCTAATGCAAAGTTTTAAATTTTCCTGAATTTCCTAAACTCACTTAGCTTTGTTTTGAAACTGTTGCCCCAACAAAAACACCCTGGAAAGATGATATATCTCCTCCATAGCATCATTACTAAATCTTTAGTGAGAAATTTTAGGCTTCAAGGCTTTCCTCCATATAACTGCAGTATAACAACATAGGAAAAAAACATTCATCAAAGTTGGAAAATTTCTATCTCCAAACATTAAATGTACCAAATACTTAATTTGTGTTATAAAACTCGATGTATTGGATTGAAATAACTGGAATTTCTTTTCATTGTATAAAAATGCTATGGTGGATTTAGGAAGATGAAGATAGAATAAACCAAAAGGTCTCACTATAGACCTTCCAGAAACTGAAAATTTGCATGGAAAGAGATGATAAATTGTATACTGAAATCAGCAAAATTGGATGGAAACTAAACTTCAGGCTTCTTGGTGAATAGTGGAGTTATTTGCCTTTGAGCTAAGAAATCATATATTAAATGAAAAATCTTGAAACTACAGCAAGCTAACATCTTTGGCAGGTACAACCCCAGAGCCCATACATTGAACTGAGAATATCAATGCAACTGATTTGTTTCCTTTGTGTTAAATCAACAACTCTCACTTATTGATATATATTAGTATGTTTATTGACCCAAAATTAAAAACTCTGGAAACTGGCTCAAAAATTTTTTTTAAATATTCTCTCCAAACCTCAAAAATGAGAATCACTAGGTATGTGTGTGTGTGTGCATGTGTGAGGGTTTATGTGTAAATGTTTGTATATGCATGTGTGTGAAGTATGTTTTCATATGTGTGCATACATATTTGAGTGTTCCTGTGCATGAGAATGTGTACATGTGTGCAGTATATGCTTACATGTGCATATGCATATGTTGGTTTTATTGTGTGTAGATGTGTGTGCACATATATCTGCATGCGTGGGTAACTGTGTGCATTTTTGCATGTGTGTATGTATGTGTAGTGTGTGTGTGTGAATATGTGTATCTGTGAATGTGCATGTGTACATTTACAGTAAAACTTTGGAAGGACCAGAGCAAACTCTCTAGTCTTACCATCCTTACATAATGCATAAGCAGCTTCCTTTTCTGGGGTTACATTACTTTGCCTCCTCAAATAAAATATTCTGGATATGAATTATCAGCAAGGATTTATTAGGCAGATTTGCTTAGGAAAATGGGTTAGCAAGAAGGAATTATCAGCTCTCCAGTTCTGTCAAAACAAACAGTAGTCTTCACACTTAGATTCCTTTCAAGTTTCAAAGCTGTCTCTGTTAATACTGTCATCACTTTGTATTTTTAGGTTTGCAAGTTCAGCTCTTAAAACATTGCTTTGAGTTTCAAAGATATTTTTATTTGTTTATCCCATCTGTAATGTAGATGATTCCACCAAATCAGTGTTGCTGACCTATTAGTGTGATGTCAGGGTCCATACAATCACATTTCAGTAAGTGGGGATATACAAGAGATAGACACAAATATCATTTTCAATCAATCCATTAATTGCCCTTTTTATTTACAAAAATATTAAAAGTATGGAGCTTATGCAATAGGATGAGAAGTTTTTCATTTTGGATTTAGTATTCTTTTTGGCTTTGGTTTT
>NW_026068239.1:67802-109946 GCF_014885135.2 Alexandromys fortis
TTTTTTTTTTTTTTTTTTTTTTTTTTTTTTTTTGATACAGGGTTTCTCTGTTGCTTGGGAGCCTGTCCTGGAACTAGCTCTTGTAGACCAGGCTGGCCTCAAACTTACAGAGATCCACCTGCATCTGCCTCCTGAGTGCTGGTACCAAAGTCATGTGCCACCACTGCCCAGTTTGAATTAGTATTCTTAATTCATCCCTTGTTTTTGTTTCAGAAAGTTTACATTAAAATATAACTCTGAAACATATAATACTTGTGATTAAACAACATTCTCTATTTAACCATCCTGATACATACCCCTGAATAATCATTAGTTTCTTGTTTCAGTTGATTATGTAGTAAATATTGTGTGCATTAAAAATTATAACATTAAAAATTGTGTCATTCATTTTATATTTGCAGAACAGTATTTTAAAAGGGACACCTATGTGAATATCCACAATTACAAACCTTCATTATGAAACTCATTAATTTAATTATTTTGTAAATCCAACACTTCACATGTATACATAGGCAAATATTAAAAGTTTGAGAGTATATTTATGCATAAAGTTTTTTAAGGTTAATTTCAATTTTTAAATTCCTAGAAAATTTTATAATTGATTTAAAGTTCACTTTGTTAATAACTGTCTTTTTTTCTTAACAGGGCTTCTAATCATGTAACTCAAGGTTTTTGCTGCCCTTTGTTTTCTAACTCCAATGTATAATGTGCTGAGATTATAGGGTATTTTGTTTCCTTTATTGTTAATTAAGCCAGTAAATATCTTTGTTTCTATAAATTTCAACCTCAGAAAATATTACAGTGGACATTATTCCTAAGAATGTATTTCTAGAATATTTTAAGAGCTTAAAAGACTAAGTTTTATGCAGTAATTTCATTGATGGATTTTGATTTCTGCTTGTCTCCCATAATGCCTTAATAAGGTCTTTCTGTGTCTGAATCATTGAGATTTACAAAACCTAGTTAAAAATATCTATATTTAAAAACAGAAAGTAATATGTTAATATTTAATTTGATCATCAGCATTTCAGTAGAGTGTAGTTAATACAGACTTCCTCCCCATTTGGCCAAGATACAGAGAAAAAGACATTGCAGAATGTTCAGTCTTATAGAGAACATTTAAACAGAAGTCCTTACCCAACCCTTAAGGATCAGGGCTCTGTGTGCAAGAGGTTACCCGAACCCAGTATCCACCCATCAATGTTCTGCTGGAGCACATGTGGGGGCTGGTCAAACAGACCCAAAGCTGCAGGATTGTCCTGACATAGGACTCAACAGGATATCCAATAGGAACCCCAGTAAGGACCCAGTATCGATAGTGTAGAAGAAATCAGAATCCTCGAACCAGACCAATGACTCTCAATAAACACTTGCAAGTAAAGATGTATGACTATAAGTGTTTACTTTGTGACTCACTGTGTCACCCTAGAGCTTCCATGATAAGATTGGTTTTTCATTTCCTTTTATTTTACACTTTTCTATTAAATTTTATTTTGTATGTGTGTCAGGATGAGGTTGCAAAGGTATTGGATGGACATGAAGGGGGGTGAAAATGAAGGGACTTGAGAAGCATGATGTGAAAGACATAAAGAATAAATAAAAAGAAAGTCAAAAAGAGACAGAGGGAGACTGCAGAACATTCATCACTAAGTGGAACATTTAAACAGAAGCCCTAACCCAGCTGTCATGGCTCAGGGCTCTGTGTGGTGGAAGAGGTAGCCCACAGAGTAGAGAATTCAGAGGTGGTAGATGACTATAAACAAGCATTATTTTTTGGACACGACACAAAAGCTGCACATATGAACTTATATTGGTCGTAACAGCATGGACAAAATTAGTAAAAACCCAAATGAGATAAAATTCATGCATGGAGATGGGATATGGTCATGAAATATTGTACCACCCAACAGAACTATTGTCGATTTATAGGCAGAAGAAGATAGAAAGTCAGTTTTCACCAAGAGTGTAGTCATTAGCCAATCATGAGGCAATGGAATATTATGTGTCCCAGCATACCTGGACAGGATTCTGGTCTTGCAGATATCTTTAAAAGAACACAGAAGTGATTAGATATAGAAGAATTTGGTAAATCTTATAGCAGTTGGCATAGAAGATGTTAATATGATTGAAACATATTGTTCAAAACTCTCAAAAACTAATAAAAGTTAAATTTAATAATTTAAATCAAAAATAAATAAAATGTGGCTTCAGATATTCAGAAGTTAATTGTGTGATCCACAGCTATAAAGACGATAGTTGTGACATTTTACTGCGATCCACAGATTTTGCATTGTTTACTTTTATCACTAGCATAAGCTTATGCCACTTTTCTATGACACATAGTAGTAACTCTCAGAACTTTTATTGTCATGACGCCTGCTATGGCAATCTCTCCTTGGTGACTCAATTTCTCCACACAGCCAAGGCTAGCCTAAAACTCCTCCATGAGTATAACTGGCTGAACTTTATTCAAAACCTCTGTGGCTCTGAATCCTAATTTTATATAGAGATTTTTGATGTCACGTTGTATTTGTATGGACACCACGAAGCTCGTCTAGATAAAATAGTGAAATCAGTGATTAACTGCTATGCATGTCCTGCTCCCACTCGGGCCTGCCCCCCCCCCATTCCAAATCATTTTTTGTCACCTGCCTCTATGGTCCCTAAGACATACAAGCTATCTGTTTTCCGATTCTCTGAACTCATTTCAGCTAGTTTTAAGGTTTTTGATCATGTTGGGAAAATCTTATAGATATCAAACAGAATCATCTTTTATCTGGGGAGATCATGTTCTAAAGCACCCACCGATGCCAGACACTATGCAAAAGTGCCTTTTTCTCATGCCACACAAAATGCCTGTGTGGTGAACTTGACATGTGATAAGGCCCTGTTGTCCATGGGAGTTTCCAATGGTTTTGACAAGTTGTCTGTTGCTTTTCTATCCTTCTCTCCCTGCCCCACTCTTTCTCCCCGCTACTTATCCTTGACCTCTTCCTTCATTTACTGTACAAACAACAATTTGAATTTAAAATATTACGAAAAATAAAATGTATATCTTTAATAATATCCAATTTAAATGTCAGCAACCATTCAAAAACTATGCCAGGCTACTAGATGAGAATAACTTCTAACAAACATCAAAATACAAAAGCTATAAGGAACAGTAAGGAAATTTGTAATCACATTTTCATTTATGGAGTTTAAGTCAACAACACATTCTTTATATTCAGGTAAATATGTGAATATTAACAAATGAATGAAATAATGCTGCTCATTTTTATGTCATATTTAGAGGCCAGACAGCCAGCAGAAAGGGGATGATACAATAATTCTGCTTGTACCGTGAGTCTCTTTGTATTAAGTGGTACTCCAGCCATGACTTGTATGCAAGTAAAGAGTGACTTCAAGGAAGTCTTACTGAATAAATTCTAACTATAAGATTGAATCAAAGTCTATCCATCCCACTTCAAAGGGAGTCTTGGAAAAGAACTTTTTGTTCCATTTTTGTAATTGCCATGAAAGCAGAAACCCTATTGTTAAGTGTGAAGAGGAGACTGGAAGCAGCATTTAATAGAAGTCTCAGCCATATGTCACCCAACAGAAATTTCTCAGAAATAAGCTCATGTATAACAGTGAATTTCCCTGGTTAAGACATGTCTATAATCCTAATAAGCTTCCGGGAAATGATCAGAAGTCTAGCCCTCAGTGGGGATTTAACCCCACTTCAATAGTTCTCCACTGTGTGTAGAGCAATAAAATTTCAATAAAAACAATCCATGTCTCATGAACTGCAGGATTATCCTCAAGAGTTCCACTAGAGAATCAAATAATGAAACCAATTATCTGCTTTAGGTTAAAGAACAAAGAATATCATTTTATAGTAAAGGAAATTGCCTAAAACCTTAAGAATAAGAACATGTCTTTCATTTTCTTAACTATTGTAAGGTTCAACTAAAGTATTTCTGTATGACCCCATGTCTAAGTCACAACTTTTAGTTTTTCCAATGATCTTTTCTACCTTTTTCAAGGACTGACATTCTGAATTTCTTCTCATAAATAGCTTTCAGTAGAATATGTGGTCAATTCTCTAACTAAAATCAGAGTCCTATAAATAATAGGATAGTCAATGTTTCCATGGAAACAGTTTTCAAAATGAGTTCTGATTATGATTTGGCTTTCTAACTAGAACACTGGTCTTTCTAAAAGACTCTCCATATTCCAATTGTATTCAGAGAGCAAGAAATTGAGTATGTATATGCATTTATATCAACCTATGCCTTTGAGTTATGAAATACAGGAAAATATAAATGTACATGTGGATAACTTCAAAGTATGAATTTAAGTTAGAGTTCACATATTTTGTTTCAAAATAGAACTGGAAATGTGAATTTGAAGTTTGCTTTAAAATCAGGAAATCATGTGATAGGTGATAGCTTCCTTGTTATTTTCAAGTGAAAATCACAATTTACACATGAGGAATATATTTCTTACACTCTCTTTACATAGATTAGAGGTGAACATGTCATATAGTTTGGTGTGCACTATAGAACGGGTAAGTAAATACAATTGAGATTATTATATTGTTACAATCTACAAATTTGCCAACTAACTGATCATTCATTAGATACTTGCTTTATTTAAGGCGTACTATTCAGCTGGCCTTTTGAAGGTTTCACAAACAGTTGAGTGTGGTAAGTTGAGGAAAATACTTTATAGTCAGTCTTTTCATTACCCATTCTTCTTCCTCTAAAGGCAGCATGCCACCTCGGTTATTACCCCTTCCTCTTTCTCCAATGTCAGTTCTGTAATGGCTGAGGGGAAACACAGTGCTAAAGTAAATATAATCTGGTGTTAACCTTTGGGGCACAACTAATATGCTATAAAAGATCAGGAGGAGAAGGCCAATGATGACCTGCTGTTTTGGAAGTCGACAGGTCTTAAATGACTTTGCAGGGTTGAAAGTGCTAGGATGGGAAAAGAAAGGAGCAGGTCACTCTGCTGAGAAAAATAATCTTAGGAATGTGATGTGTTTAACTACTGAAGAATAAAAGACTCAAAAATAAAATTAAGACTTTTACTGTGGAATTACTGGTATAAATATGAGTCATGTACATAAGTATAAAATACATTGATTTGAACTGAAATAGTTTTTGAATATGATGTTCAATCTCTAACCCATACATACTTAACTTTAGTGGTGAACAGAAACATTGTGTCAGTCAGGCA
The DNA here is from genome assembly GCF_014885135.2 of Alexandromys fortis. Lineage (NCBI taxonomy): Eukaryota > Metazoa > Chordata > Mammalia > Rodentia > Cricetidae > Alexandromys > Alexandromys fortis. The sequence continues at coordinate 73,029 of NW_026068239.1, forward strand.
TGGCTAGAGTACCAATACAGAGGGGAGTAACAAAACTTAAAAATAAAAACTTAAACTCTCAACAGATGAATCCAAAATGGCTGAAAGACAGTTAAGGAAATACTCAACATCCTTCATCATCAGAGAAATGCAAATCAAAACAACTCTGAGATTCCATTTTATACCTGTAAGAATGGCCAAGATCAAAAATCACTGATGACAATTTATGCTAGAGAGGATATGGGGTAAAGGGAACACTCTCCCGTTGCTATTGAGAGTGCAAACTGGTACAGCCCCTTTGGATATCAGGATGGCAATTTCTAAGAAAATTAAGAAACAACCTACCTCAAGACCTAGCAATACCACTTCTGCATATATACCCAAAGGATGCTCAATTGTACCACAAGGATATATGCTCAGTTATGTTCATAGCAGAATTCTTTGTCATAGTCAGAATCTGGAAATAACCTAAATGCCCCTCGAACAAAGAATGGATAAGGAAAATGTGGTACATTTACACAATAGAGTACTGCATAGCAGAAAAAAAAAAAAAACAAGAACATCATGAAATTTGCAGGCGAATGGATGGATCTAGAAAACATCATATTGAGTGAGGCAACCCATACCCAGAAAAACAAATATTATATGTACTCACTCATAATTGGCTTTTAGACATAAAGTAAAGGAAAAACAGCCTATAGTTCACAATCCCAGAGAACCCTAACAGAAATATACATGGATTTAAATTACATAGCATGTACAAAAAGACAAGATTTCCTTAATAAACTGGGAGCTTGGGGACCATGGGAAAGGGCATAAAGGGAGGGGTGAAAAAGGGAGGGGAGCAGAGAAAAATATATAGCTCAATAAAACAATAAAAAAAGAAAAAAGAAAACCATTCAATAAAATCAAGTTGAAGGACAAAAAAATAAAAAAAAATAAAAGCTTATGTTAATCTATAACTAGGGTGTTTTAAGTTTGATCCTGAAAAGACAGAGATAAATAAAGGGATCATCAAAAGTTCAAAATCAACCTGCACTATAAAACAAGATTCGGTCTCAAAAAACAAAACAATATGAATAAGGCAAATATGGAGGGCGATTCATTGCTAACAAAGCAGATAAATATACACAGATCTCTGCGATGGAAACTAGAAAAAAAAATGTATATAATTCTGAGATGCTTAGAGACCTAGCTATTAAGTGTGGGCTTTGTTTCCATAACAAAATTAAATTATAAAAATCTAGGACAAAAGATGGTGTTTTATATTTCCATCCATTTGTATACAAAATTCAAGAAGTCATTGTTTTTTACTGCTGAGTAGTACTCTAATATGTATATATTCCATACTTTCTTCATCCATTCTTCCACTGAAGGGCATCTAGGTTGTTTCCAGGTTCTGGCTATTACAAACAATGCTGCTATGAACATAGTAGAGCATATAGTTTTGTTGTATGATAAGCAACACCAAGAGTGGTATTGCTGGGTCCAGGGGTAGGTTGATCCCTAATTTCCTGAGAAACCGCCACACTGCTTTCCAGAGTGGTTGCACAAGTTTGCATTCCCACCAGCCCTTTCTCCACAACCTCTCCAGCAAAGAAAACACTATCCTGAGTGAGGTAAGCCAGACGCAAAAAGAGGAACATGGGATGTACTCACTCATATTTGGTTTCTAGCCATAAATAAAGGACATTGAGCCTATAATTCGAGATCTTAGAGAAGCTAAATAAGGAGAACCCAAAGAAAAACATATAGGCATCCTCCTGAATATTAACCTTCATCAGGCGATGAAAAGAGACAGAGACAGAGACCCACATTGGCGGACCGGACTGAAATCTTAAGGTCCAAAATAGGAGCAGAAGGAGAGAGAGCATGAGCAAGGAATTCGGGACCGCGAGGGGTGCACCCACACACTGAGACAATGGGGATGTTCTATCAGGAACTCACCAAGGCCAGCTGGCCTGGGTCTGAAAAAGCATGGGATAAAACCAGACTAGCTGAACATAGTGGACAATGAGGACTACTGAGAACTCAAGAACAATGGCAATGGGTTTTTGATCCTACTGCACGTAATGGCTTTGTGAGAGCCTAGGCAGTTTGGATGCTCACCTTACTAGAACTGGATGGAGGTGGGTGGTCCTTGGACTTCCCACAGGTCAGGGAACCCTGATTGCTCTTTGGGCTGATGAGGGAGGGGGACTTGACCGGGGGAGGAGGAGGGAAATGGAAGGCGGCTGGGGAGAAGAGACAGAAATCTTTAATAAATAAATTAATTAATTAAAAAAATCTAGGACAAATAACTGAATGTTACCTTTAATATTCCCAGTATATTTAACTACCTTTCTAATTCCATAAAACTGAAGAAGCTGCATTTACAGGACATCAAGCTAAGTTGCAATACAAACCTAGTTAAAAATTTAACATTGTAAAATCATCCATATTGATAATTATTTAGACTTCTAGAGATTAGGGACCTGCCTTTATTAGAATCTCTATATTTATCTGTTGTTCCATATATAAAATTATGTCCATAGTCATCTGTGACATGTTGAGAGGTACAGAGGGCTTCATTAGAAAATATTAAGTTGGTATCATTTATATTTGTCAGATGGTACAGATATTTTTTAAAAAAATATAATGTATCTGGAAAAGGCCTGTTTCTGCTCAAGTCAGTGAACAATGCATCTTTCTACCTAGATGTATGAGATGATGTTAGCAATTGCCCAAGAAGGGCAATAAAATTAAATGTTTAAAGAAATATAAATGATCTACACATTTATAAAATATTAAACTCTTCTCATTGTACACAACCTTACTTGTATGAGTATGTTTTCAGGGCTCTCTATTTGGTATTGTGTAACCAATTGTGGTTTCCCTGAGCAAGGATATTTCTTCTGCTCTCAGTATTACTCAGTGGCACACAATTCTTTGTGGAGCATTGAGAACCTGTGAGATTTCCCCATTGCGTCTTATCATCTCGATTGGTGTTGTCCTTGTTCAGGTCATACATAGGCAGCTGTCTTAATGAGCCTGCCTGTAGCTTCTTTCACTTTAGTCAGAGACACAGTTTCATAGTAAAGTCACTGTTGATTTGGATCAAATACGCTTCTCCCTCTACTACAGTGATCCCTTTCATGTTACTGATTCCAGCAGAGTCAGCATGACCATTTACAGTTCATGTTAGAAACAATATTAACTGATAATGTGCAGTACTGATTCTGAGGGAATAAATAACATGAAATATTTTGACTAACCCCTTGACTTAGACCCTAGAAGAGTCACTTCTACAATTATCAGGGACAAACAAAAACTGGGTGAAAAGGGTAGCATTAGAGAGAACGCAAAGTATTCAGCTACTGACAATCTGAATGTGATTTGACCTGTCATGTAGAAATGTTGTGGATGCAATCAGCTTTGTCTATTAAAAACTGATTGAGTCAATTTGAAATTAGGATGTGAGCATTTTCTATTGAGAAGCTAGAATTAAAGCTAGAGACTCATATCTGCTAGAGGAAGAAGTATATAGGAAAATCATCCACACAGATGAAGACTACAAATTTATTGTGCATGTTGCCATCCTCACTTAGACAATATGGGAACGGGTGGGAGAAGAGTAAGATGAGAATCCTAGTGCTATGCTATTTTCTGTGCATATTTTCATATTTTTCTCATACACAAATATATTTCTACTATTCCATTAAAACAGAGATAATCTGAATTATTCCAAGTTCAATTTTCATTTTTACATTTATATTTTTTACATTTAATGTATATGAAATTTTATGAAAATTAAAGAGACAGTCTATTGTGGGTACTGGGAATACCAGACCATTGCTGGACAGTTTTAATCCTACAACCTCACCAGCATCACAGATCAGTTACTGAATGCAGATGTCTCCTCAAATGAACCTTGTCCAATTGGTTGCTAAATACATAAAGGTCAGGACAAAAATGGAGTCTGATGGACTTATTTTGAAAATTGGACCACTACTCAGGATTTGCTGAACAGCAGAGCATTGTGAGGTAAGAGATAATAGAGAGAAATGAAGAAGATTCAGAACTGGGAAATATCAAGTACATGATAGTCTTGGTTTAATGAATATCTTAGATCATGGGAGGTTTACAAGGACACATTCTCTGCATGAGGATCTAGGTCCTCACATTTGCATCAAGAATCAACTAAAGCTGGCAATTTGTCTTGTTGTTATTGATGCCTTCTTTGAACTACAAAAGTTGAAAAAAATCTAGTGGATATGACTGGATCTGAGTTGTTCAGCTGTAGTTGGAGCCTTCGGTTGTAGCTGCTGTTGAACAGTTTGAAACCTTTTACCATCATCACTGTTCAGTTACTGAATGCAGGTGGAATAAAACAAACAAACTTCCTCAATGTTGCAGTGTAAGGTCTAGTCTCAATAGTCTTATCTCTTTTATTAAGTTGTATATAATAATTCACTATGCAAATATTAGCTGCATATATATGTATATATATATTCATATCAAAGTAAGTGGAACAATGCATTGTGATCTAGAGTAGCCTCACAGCTTCAAGAAAAAAAATGTGATAGAATATGTTTACATTTGTGGAAGACATTACTTACTGGCTCATGCTGATTTTGTGTCCAATGGACTATAACTGAGGTCAGTCAATACTTAACCTTAGCTTGATGCTTTGAGTCTTAGTGATTATAGCTAAAATACTATATGGAGACAAACTGATAGTTGAAACCAGCCTATAATAGTTATTAAAAATGCATTGGTTGACAGAGTAACATAATATAATCAAAATTCCAATGTCTAAAACATAATTTCAATTTAGGGAAATAGATTACTGCGGAGATATTCTTCAAAACTTGTAAATCTTTGAATGTATTTTCTGGAAATGAGAAGGCAACTGATAATTGCTAAGGAGAAGATTCAGTTAGAAAATGTGTTAAAACATGGGGACCTCTGTTTTGATTCTCAAAAGCCCATAAAAAGTAGATATGGCTGTATTCATTTGTAACCAAATTGCTACCAGGAAGTTGGAGACAGGTGGATCCCTGAAGTTCATTGACTAGCCAATCTAGCTATGTGAGTTAGAGATTCAGTTAGATAAAAATGCCTCAAAAATTAACATGAGCACCAAATATCCAGTTTTACATCTATATATAGGCATCTATACTTCCCTATGCACCTGAAAATATATGTCTATATACAACACACACGCACATGCACACACACACACTCACACAGAGAAGAGAAAGAGGCAGAGAGAGGGAGAGAAAGATGGGATGGGGAGAAACTCAAGTACATGTAGCCCTGTACTTGGATCCATTGTAAACAAACAATTTTGAGTTGGGATGAATATTTACTGCTTCACACATAAAACTGGAAAAGTAAATTTCATTTACCACAAAAGCATTAAGTCCTTAATCTCTGTGCTTCTCTCAGGTAAGTAAACACACTATGTATCAAGGCACATAATCAAAGTCCCTGTCACCCCCCATTGGACACAGGAACCAACACCATCTAAGGAAAGGTCCTTCTACATTATTGCTCTTCTGACTCATTTATGGAGACTTGTGCCTTTTATTTTTTGAAAAGTTTCATGCAACAATAAAAGATAACACTTAGTAAGGGGGATAAAATAGTAGACCCTTTATGGCTGACAAATTCAACATTGAAAGTTCCTGTCATTTCTAACTACAATTATGACCTTTTCTTCATAAAATAAATTTCTTTATCTCCTGTTGTTTTGATTCTTGTAATTTAGATGACTAATATAATCTCCTGGTCTCTAATTACTCCTCATTACATTTTTATGCATAGAAAATAACCAAGAAGGATTTATGAATTCAGTTTTACCTTAATTCTTAGAATCCATATATTTCAGGCAGATTATAACTGAAACTGAAGAGAAAGATTCTCACCTGATAGAATTTGTAAAACCTTTTTTTTATTTACTTATCCTCATCCACACATTTTCTAAGAACATCAAATATCTTAGAAACTGCTCCCAAAATTGACAGTTAGAAAGGATTTATCTCCAAGATTAGCAGAATTTTTTTTCAGATAAATATTGGTGAAGGCGGAGTAATTTGCCCATATTGAATTTAATCCTAGTGTAGTACATCAGTAATAATACATTTCTATTTAGCTATAGACACACTGGCTACTTTTCCTGTTCAGATAATTACTAGATGATAGGGAACTATGATAGGGATAATTGGCTCAGTTACTCTTTTGACCATGCAACTTGCCTATTTGTCTAAATTTTGTCACTATTCACTTCTAACGAAGAATGTACTTGCACATCAATTACTGTATATGATTATAAAATCTCAGAATATCTGAAGCATGATTAATAAAAGCTCAGGACAAAACTTAGGATTCAACCTGAAGATCTGAAAAGCAAAGTAGCTAGCCACTTGCAAATACCTTGACATCAATATGAAATAGTGAACCTGCCTCTAGTAATCTGAAAATGAGACAGTGGTTGAGAGCTGTTTCCACCATAGGGCTGGGATTCAAAGTGTGAAACACTGGGATTAAAGGCATGCCCTGCCCAGTTTCTATAGTAACTAATGTGGTACTGAGTTTAAAGGTATGAGTTACCACTGCCTGGTCTGTACGGCTGACCAGTTGGGCTATTTTACTCTTTGATCTTCAGGCAAACTTTATGTATTAAAATACAAATGAAATGCCACTACAAATATTTTTACACTTAAAATCCACCACTACTATTTATATATAGTGAATAATGTGAAGTAATCATGTTAGCATTCTAAAGAAAATACTGGATTTCCTCATAATAAGTTTTACCTTTATATATTATCTTCATAACATTATTTTACAGAAAAGAAAGTCAAGTTAACTAAAACTCAATCACTTATAAAATATACTTAATTAAAGCATATATACTCTATAAACTAAGGTATAAGGACAAACTAACTTAAATAAAGTGACTTAAAACAACAGAAATTTATTTTCTCACAGTTCTGGATTCTAAGTCTCAGATCATCATTTTGGCTGAGATATGGTCCTCTATTCAGCCCTTCAGTGTACCTTCTTTATCCTTTCCAAGATGTTAATATTCTTCTTCCCTGTCATTATTTGTGAGAACATAACCTGTCTAAGTCTCAAAGTATCCATGACATTCTCTCCAATCATCTTGTTTTATAAGAACACTTTTTCTAAATTAAAGGGGTAACCTTATTTCAGTATCTCCATATTTAAGCTTATTTTCATGCAAAAATTCCCTATTTTCAAATGATGTGACATGAAGTACAGGGAGCTAGAATGTTAATATGTATCTAGGGGTTACAAATTTACTATATCTCTGACATCCAAAATATGAGTCCTCCTGTGACTTGCATGAAAATTGTCTCTCATAGGCTCATGTATTTCACCACCTGTTCCTTAGCTGGTAGCACTGTTTGGAGAACTAATACACTCCTCATGACTTGGATGCTTGATGAAGGAATTACTCACTAGGGGACAACTTTAGTAGTTAAAAAGCTCACATCACTTCAAGTTTTTACTCTCTCTGCTTCTTGTGTACAGATGAGATGTGATGTCTCAGATTCCTGCTCCTGCTACCATATCTGCCTATTGCTATGCTATCCCCACCATTATGGACTCTCTTAGAAGCTGTAAGAGAAAATATACTCTCATTCCTAAGTTGACTTTGATTATGATATTTTATAACAACACAGAATTATATACCTTACTGCATGCAAAATATATTCTCCTATGATGTTTTGAGCCTATAACAGATAAGTGCAGAAAGATCTAGGCAGGGAAAACTAAAATGAATGCATGGAGAAAGAGGACCAGAGTCAGAGAGAAGCCATGTAGCCCTGCCAGAGTTGGATGCCAGAACTTTAGCCGATAAGCCACAGCCACGTGGCAATACACAGATTAATAGTAATTAGTTAAATTAATATGTAAGAGTTAGCCAATAAGAAGTTAGAGCTAATGGGCCGAGCAGTGATTCAAAAATTATATGGTTTCTGTGTGATTATTTTGGTTCTGGAAAGCCAGGATGGACAAGCAACCCCCTCCAACAAATTGGTGCACTAACATGGTTGACAAAAATCTACTTAAAACCTGAGAGGGCTTGAAAATTCTAGGCACAAAAATACAGAGTTTAACACAGCTTCTTGCTGTTTGCTGGCTGTGTGCCAGAGAAGAGAGGTTACCATGACTCAGTAGTAGCAAAAAAAATTAAAAAATAAAAATCCATGCCATTTTAAAATGCTGTCTTTCTGGGCCGTGCTGCCAGTGTGACCTCTGGCTCTTTTAGGAGACTGAGCATTTGAATATGGTTTGTGAGGAACATGTATGGCTTGTTTGGTGGCAACATTGATCCTCTGTGTGCCTAGAGATGGGGCATTATGCATGATTCTCAGAGGCAGAGAGCACCTCTGCAATGCTGGGCTGGGAAAGTCAAGCAGACATTGCCATATTTCCCCTAGCAATGGTGCAGATTAAGTTTTTAAGAAATGTTTAGCCTTTTAAGAAGTGCTCCTGTTTTAAATTATGTACATTGAAAAAAAAAGTGCTCCTGGACAGTAAAGGATTAAATATATACAATTAGACAATTTCAGACATAAAAGACATATAATTAGTCACAGTGTTGGATAAATGTACATAGGCTTGGGAGAGAGAAGAAAAATATTATAGAGAGTTATAAAAAGAAATAAATGATTTTAAACAAACCAAAGTCTTTAAGAGACAGAGTATAGTCATAGATAAAAAGAGTAAAGATAATAAAATAAATATTAAAAAGTAATAGATTAAAAATAAATAAGCCATGTAAAGATGAAATATACACAGAGAGTCTTCTGTGTGTACTATATATATTTGTGTCTTCTGTGAATTTCTTGCTGTGAAGGAGTAGAGAGAGATTTCATTGTATGGACTGCTAAGGTAAACAGAATATATATTATATCTTGACTTCAAAATTTTGGTCTAAGGATATGTTACTTTGAATAGTTTCTTCTTTTGTTTCCACAGAGGATGAGAACCTGTGGAATCTTTTCAGACTGACAAACTGCCAATATAGGTGGAACTGTCTTTGAAATTTCCTGCTTCATGGAAAAGTCCGCTGGATACTATGGGCAAGTAGGCAAAAGATGGATGCCCCAATGGTACAGAAGAATTTTGGGTGACTGTCCAGATAGTGAGAAGTCACTGTAAATTCTAAAGTTTTAGAAATTGCTTACAATGCACCTCCTGTTTACTTAGGCAATGTTGTATCCTTCTGGAGTCTTTGATGGAGTGAAGATTAGATATTGTTATAGTTTACTTAGTTATGATACAAGATAATGTAGATATAAATATTGTAACTGTAATTCTTGCTCGAGTGCTGTTTTAAATCATTTTACTGTGTTAAAGTTATAACCTTCCTTTTTATTTAAACAGAAAAAGGAAGGTGATGTGGGATTTACCTCTGTATGCTGTGAATACCATTGGTTAATAAAGGACTTCTTTGAGCCTATAGCAGAGGAGAGCAGACAGAGCTAGATGGGGAAACTAAAGAGCATGCAGGGAGAAAGAAGGGCAGAGTCAGAGAGAAGCCATGTAGTCCTGCCAGAGATGGATGCCGGAACTTTAGCCGGTAAGCCACAGCCAAATAGTGATACACAGATTAATAGAAATTGGTTAAATTAATATGTAAGATTTAGCCAATAATAAGCTAGGGCCACACAGTGATTTAAATCATACAGTTTCTGTGTGATTATTTCAGTTCTGGGAGGTCTGGATGAACAAGCAGTTCCCTTCAACAATCCTATCCCAACATACTTTAATGCATTCAACTTTTCATCCTCAAATTTGATTCTGTGTGCAGGGGTTTTGGTGTATAAAAAACAACAATATAAAACATATTAATATTAAAACATCAAAATACCAAGTCTTATCGAAATCTAATGGGTCTGATTCAATCTGTAAGAAATGGTCTCTACATCTGTGGACCTGTTAAAAGAAAAAAAGTATTAGCTTTTAAAATAGACATCTGCTTTCAGATTAGATATTGTGCTTCCAAAAGCCAAACTTTGAATAGCCAAAGAAGATCCAGCCAATCTTACACACATTTAACCAAATTCTACTCTATTTCAAGACCTTAATACAACCCTTGGTGATTTATTTCTGTGCCGCTTTGGCAGTCTTGACTGTGTCTTTGCCTTCCTGGTGTTCTAGTAAGTTTATTTTTGCTAGTGACCTTCAAAGATATCTCTCAAAAGAACTATGTCTTTTCCCTTTAAGGTTGTTTCTATTCGTTTTGGTTTGACTGGGAATGGCTCTCATTGACTCATATTTTAATAGTCGGTTTTCACTGCTTGAGAAAGTGGATATGTGGCCTTCTTGGAAAAGATGTTTCACAGTAGGGTGGCTTTGAAGTTTGAAAAGATTCCTACCATTCTCGTATAGCTCTCTCTACCTTAAGCTTGTGTAGGTTCTAGGCTACTACTCCAGAGCCATGCCTACCTGCCTAGTGGCAGCTATGCCTTTGTTCTGTCATAAGGGACTATAAACCTCTGAAACTGTTAGATCAAATTAAATTTTTCTTTTATGGATTTCCTTTGTCATGGTGTTTTTCCACATCAATAGAAAAGTAACAAAGACACTGTTTATGTAACATGCAGAGCCATCAGCAAACCAGGCTCAACAATTCCCTTCCACAGGCAGATGATCACAGAGAAATCCCATATGAACATTGGTACAGGATGAGAGAAACAAGTCAATACAAGAGAAACAGGGTCATGGACACTTGCACTACTTTTTGAAATATACTCTTGGATATTTTCAGACATGTACATAATCCGATAAATTCACCTATGCCAAACTACTCCTCTAAGAAGACACTGACCATTATCATATCTTTTTTTTTGTGGATATCTGAGTGAAAGCATGGGCCCAGCCATTTTCATGGAGGTGAAGCTATCCCTTATACATACCTAACTCACCCATGGCTGTACCAGTAAAGACAATGACTTCTCTTCCCCCAACAGTAAACACTGCTATTAGCTCTTTATAGAAGGATCTATCTGGGTCTTGGAAGCATTCCCTTCACCTGTGGATGAAGATGGATGGCTCCAATCTTTTGCCCTGTGCAGATTCTCAGCTACTGTGAGTTCATGGGTGTAACAGATAAGATACCTAGAGGATAATATTACATGACTTTAATAAGGTTTCTACCTTCTTCTCAACAATGGTGGTCCCTGAGCCTCTAAAGGGGATATATAGATGGGGAATGTATGTGTGTGTGTGTGTGTGTGTGGGTGGGTGGGTGTGTGTATTATTGATGGTTGAGCACTCAGTAACACTTATCAGCATCTTCACCAGTAATGGGTCTCTGCATTAACTGCAGTTCCCTATAAAAAGAGAGTATCTCTGACTGAGAACAGCACTATCAGTATTATTAATAAATATGTTTACATTATGTTCATTTAGTAAAAAAAAGGAATGTTATTCCTAGGTCTTATGACATTCCCCACCATGTGTCACCACATTGGTAAGAATGAACTACCTCCTCAGACCCAATCATAAACTTATATTTGCCTTCATAAATGTCATAGCATTGTTTTACCAGTTAGCACATCTTGCCTGGGTGATTGGTACCATAGCATCCAAGGATCACTGCTTGATAAGATTACTGATGGCGGTTCTCATTCTAAATCTACAGAGTCCCTTCTATTATGAAAACTCATCAGCAGGAAAACACTTTAAGCTTAGTCTCAGGGCATTTCCTAACGTCCTGCATTTGAGGTGTGTGGTGTCTGCAGCAACAGAACTTATATCTATTTTTGTTATATATACCAAGAATAATGGAAAGAACCAATAATGTTTGTGGATGCCCCTGAGACCTTCCTCACCAGCAATTCAGGAGCCTATCTGGCACTGGAATTTTTATTTAATAACCCATGGTTTATGGAATTTGCTTTACCTATATCTTCTGGGTTCTTTTGTTCAAGTACTTTTTAATTGTATCTTTTCTTTAACTTAGAAAAATAATAGGTTTCTATAGCTTCTACACATCAGGTGTTTTATGTTCTTAGTTTCAGCTCGAGCTCTCCTACACCACATTCTTTTATTTACTCTCAGCCTCTTCTCACTCTAACCATTTCTAATTGTTTTTTCTGTCTTAGGCCCTACTTCAACCCAACAGGATACATTTCACCTATATTTGATAAAAAAGTAATACTATGCTCACCCATTTTTTTGGGAGGTGGGTACAATTGTAGCTTTGTTTTCCTCCCATTTTATTTTTTTTAAATTTACTTATTTCTTTATTAATTAATTAAAGATTTCTGTCTCTTCCCCACAGCCGCCTCCCCTTTCCCTCCCCCTCCCACAATCAAGTCCCCCTCCCTTGTCAACCCAAAGAGCAATCAGGGTTCCCTGACCTGTGGGAAGACCAAGGACCACCCACCTCCATCCAGGTCTAGTAAGGTGAGCATCCAAACTGCCTAGGCTCCCACCAAATCAATAGGTGCAGTAGGATCAAAAATCCATAGCCATTGTTCTTGGGGTCTCAGTAGTCCTCATTGTCTGCTATGTTCAGCGAGACCAGTTTTAACCCAGGCTTTTTCAGACCCAGGCCAGCTGGCCTTGGTGAGTTCCCTTACAAGACAAAAAATAATGGCATCATTGCTTATGGAGGTACAAATACCTGTATTGAGCAAGATGGAAGTTCATGTGAAGCTGTCATCTCACATTCCAAAGATTAAAACACAAAATAATATATCTATAACAACCGTAATTTATTCAGTATTATCAAATATATATTTATATTATTTTTTGTCATGGTCTTAAATGTTTGGGTATGTCCAGGAGCAAAAAAGACAAAGACAGAAATTCAACATTCATGGACTTTTTTTATTTAAAATCAAGGATTTATTCATATTGGAAATTATTCATGATGATACTTCTAGATAAGGAAATGATATGCCATTCTCCCATACCTTTGGTGGACAGCAGTTAGAGTTCCCTGGGATTATGTTTCAAATATGGCATCACTTACTTTAGATCATCTGTGATAAACAGGCACAGATGTTTCCTTTAGATTTTGCTGTAAAATAGTACATAAGAACATAATACATACATAGGAAAATATTTCAGCATACTAAATGAGACCCACACAGTGACACAGTTTACTATCTTCGGCCTCTATTTCCCTAAGAGTAGCAAACAAGAAAAGATGGTCGGTCTTATATAGCAAATTAGCTAGGCGACTGAAATCATTACTAAGTGAAACACTAATCTACGAGTTGCTGTGAATGTATTTTGTAGATGTGATTAAAGTCCATTATCTGTAAAGTAGATTATCAGAAAGGGGAGTCTGGAACCCTAGGGTGTGAGCTGAAGGCACAAAGGATTTTTTTCTTCACACAAGACAGGTCTGTTCTTAAGAAGCATAGGTGGATTGAAACAGGCCCATACACATTGTTTACATTAAGCAGTTTTACTTAAAGTCAACTGTTAACTTTCATGGATCTTACAAGAAAGACCAAGAAAGATAAAAAGCAAGGAAAAAGAAAATATAAAACATAAATGATATTCACAATTGATGCATTATAAAAGAATGAAATGAGGTCTAAAGTAGAGCAATTTAACCTGAGTGAGTAAAGATATCAACTTTGTATCAGGCATTTTACAACTTTACATGTTATTACACTGAAAATTCAAGGCATTTTAAAATAAATGCTTAATATGGGTATTATATTTCAAATTTATGTCAGAAAAATTAAGGCAGTGAGATTGATTAGTAGATCTAGAACCATTCAAATATTTAGAAGAAGAGTTAAGAATCAAATTCAGTTTTATTTTGTATCAGTAAGAATGCTTTGTCAAATTTCACACTGCATCTTTATAGCAGTTAATGCTGTGTCTAATCTAACTGTTCTGGAAGAATAGTCTGAGGCTTACTGGCTCTATTGTCTTTTTTAAATTCCTCTTGTTCCATTTGTAATAAATAAGCAGTGTTTTATTATAAAACATATCTGTGTTGACTTCTGTAATTGTGCAACATTTTTGCACATAACATTTTAATACATACTTCATCTTCATAATAAAATATATTTTTCATAAAGGTATCCAACCATAATTATATAAGAATATTAAAATATCATATTAGCTATATAATTCAAAAATGCATAAGTCTTAACTTATATACCTATAATTTAACTTGAGTACCCATGTATAACCATTCCGGTAAAATTTATGATAAAAATACACACCGAAAGACTAAGTAGAAAAGGTGAATATTTGTGTGTGGGGGGGCATTATCCTTTACCATATAAGAACCGATTATGCCTACAAGTTCACGCAGAAACCTCTCATGCCCCCACGAATCTGCAAATAAAACATGTGATCTACGGATCAGAAAAAGGTTATTAACGTGGAAAGGCAATAGATGTCTACAGTCATCAGCTGCTTTTGAGGGGCTAGATGAACTACAGAAATGTTTATGGCAAGATTTATCAGAGAATCAACAGACTCTAACCCAGATTACTCAAGGAACAAGAAAGCAGGGGAGAAATCTTATTCTTCCAACTCCCCACATACATAAAAGCACATAGAAAAAGAAAATTTCCAAAGCAAAGACAACAAAAACCACATATTGAAAGACTCTGATGTTTCTTGAAGCAAACACTGAGATAACTCAGTGCCAGGCATCACATTGTACTACCTGAAATGCTTTGGAAGGGAACGGTCAGATTCAGAGGGACACTCTGCAGGGAAGAGGAGTCAGGAAGGAGAAACTCACCACAAGAGTTCCTCCAAATCACGCATTTACTAACAACTCCAAAGTTTTAGAACTTCAAACCCTATGAACGCTTCACCCATAAACAGATGGATCAGGAGTCACCTCACTGAACCCAAGACCAGAGACGCTGACAAGCACACCCTGAGCACTGGTAAGATGAACATAATTACTGCAAGGTTAAATAAGAGCATGGGCATAACCAAATCAGAGGTGAGAACACAAATCCATGTAAAGGGAGAATGACCATCCAGTGCACAGGAAAAGCAATGGGGAAGGGAATAGACCGGAGCTACACTCAACACTAAGATAGGAAAACTGCTAAGGGAAGGCTGGGCCTGCTTTTGTCTGGGTAGCAATTTAATACAATAAAAAACCTTTCTGTCCTCTATTCAGACACTGCATACTGAACAAAGTACTTTAAACGGTTAGGACTGAACGCACCAAAGAAATGCTTTCTATAATCACAGTTTGATCAACAAAATATTTTAAATATAAAAGAGCCAACATTAACTTAAAAGGAATATTGACTGTTGCTGCAATGTTTTGTTATATTTATTTCATTAATATGTCTTAATTGTTCAGTTTGGGGTTGTATTTGTTGGCTAAGTTTTTATGATACTTATCTCTGATGCTTTACTTATTCTATTGTATTATCTCCACGATTTTCTTTACTTAAATTTCATATGATTTCTTTATATTCCTAACTCATTTATGCTTTGTATCCTAGCCTAACCTTGCTTTTTTTTTGGCATGAGGTTCTGCAATTTACTGATTTTATTCTTTTCTCTCCACTTTCCTTTTTTCATATTCACACCTGGTATAACTGAACTAATTTTCCTATTACTCGTAAGCATAATATTAATAACTAATATCTTATATTGAAAATATGCTCTTTTTATTCCCCAAAAGTTATTGAAGTGAACTGATGAGTCAACTTTAATTGAAATATAATAATTTTGTATTTATGAAAAGTCTACATAGAAGCTAGAGTAGAAATAGAATTCTGCTTTCAGAGTGCCATCAGGATCATGCCCAGTAACACTTCAACTCCTCAAACCCCTGAAAGACACCTTCATTCTGGTGGAAAGGGGCTATGTTTCCTTACTACAGCCCAGTCCCACTTGAACACTAAAAGCTGAACCAATGAAAAGAGTTACAAAAAGAAATCCAGCCAACTACCTCATCCTAGTTTTATAAGTCCTGTTGTAAAACCGGAAGTACATGTGGTGAGATCAGCGTACATCTGTTGGGAAAGAATAGCTATTATTAGACCAAAAAGGAAAAAAAAAGAGAGAAAATTTTGGTGAATATAAAATGGGACAAAAAAAAAACATTTATATTGTTTATAAAACTGTAAGTTGTGATAGCCGCTATGATACAATAAGGATAGATTTTTCTCAAGGAAACTAAAAACAGAATTTCTGTGTGGTGTAATTATACCATTCCATAGCATTCATCTGAAGGCTTCCAAGTACATATACTACGTATGAACCTGCACATCAATATTCATTGCAGCACAGTTCACAATATCCAAGATACTTAATTGACCTAAGTGTCTCTTAACATAAAAATGGAGTAAAAATATAATAAACATAATATGATTTATAATATATAACTATATATGTAATAGAATTTTATACAGCCATAAAGAAAAAAGTTATCATTCAAAGAAAAATGGATAAAATTGGAGATTATCTTGATAAGCAATTAAGTCAGACACAGAAAGAAAGTTATCAAATGCTTCCTCTCATTGTGGATCCTGACTTTATGTACAACATAAAATCACTAATGTATGGGTCATGGAAGTGGAATCAAAACTTTGTGGGAAGAAAGGAGCTTAGATGGATGCAGGGAAAGCCAAAAGGGCATACTATAAAGGTGGAATATGCTCAAATCTTATGACATGCATGGATGAAAATATCCTTTTAAATATTATTATTTTTAATTGTGTACAATGAATATATACTAGCAACATTTTCATGAAAGTACACTCCATTATTCTCCTAATACCAAAGACTAAAAAATTAATTGATAAGTAAATATATAATACATTTTAAATCCACATATGGAATGTTACCTAGCCATAATAAGAAATTACATAACAAGGATGTACACTGTTATGTTTAAGAAGCCAGTTACTAAAAGGGCAGAGATGGTATCATTCCAATATCCACAATCGAGAAATCTGTGGAGAACACACAAACTATAGGTTGTTGGGGGTTACAAGAAAAGGAGTAAAAGCAATTGCTGATGGATGTGGAACTTCTTTTCAAGATGCTAAAATACTTAAATGAGGTAGGACACATATGGACTGTACATTTGCTGAATCATCTTAAAACACCCAAAGGACAAATGTAAGAAAATTCCAATTAAAGGAATGTCCCTCTCTTTCTCTCTTTCTGTATCTGTCTCTCTCCTTCTCCCCCCCTCACACACACACTGAATAAATAGTAAATGGCATTTTTAAAATGTTTTTGAAGTGTTACTCAAAAGCAATAAATCCAGAAAATTCTCCAAAGACTAAAATGCAATACTTTATTCCTTGACCTCGGAAATGATATGGAAAGAGGTCCCAAGTGTTTCCAAGTTTCCCATAGAGTTTAAGAACTCAAAAAAAAAGTACATAGATTTTTAAACATGAGATAATCTTGGCACTTATTTAAGTTTGTTTTGCTGGCATATAGTCATTCATATATANCCCTGAGGATGACCAGGAAGTGTAGGAGGGGTGTCTGAGTTCCCTGTCCCGGGCTGCTGCCGTGGTCAGAAACTCACTCACCCCAGTGATGTCCCTCCTGGTGCCGGGTTCAGGTCTCCTTGCTGCTTAGTAATTAGTATTCTTGATTTTTTTTTTTTCAGAATGTAGCAAATCTTAGTTGCATAATAGTTTGGAAAACAGTAACTTCTGTTCCTTATTTGAATTTCATTGAAACTACAAATTCAACAATATTTATCTCTGTGTTTCCTAATACAAGTGTTACAGCTGTTTTACAGTCAATTTTCCTAGCCTTTATTTAATCTGTTTTCAATCATGATTTTGTTTATACATTTTCTGTATTTTTCAGTTTTATTTGTCTCTGACAATCACCAATTAGTTCCTCAAAAAGAATGCTTAATGCCCTGTGATGATTGCTAGTAAGTGTAAAGATGAAGCTGGATACAGTCAAGACCTTTAGAGCAAAATGGAACATGAGATATGACTGCAGTCTAAACCTTCTAAAGTGGGCTCAAAAATAATAAGCACATTTCCTTTTATCCTAATTATATATGTGGCAAAACAACATGTTCATTCCTAGATACATCTAGACTCTTAGAAGCAGATTAGTTGCATATTATTTGTGCAATCATAACAATCACAGATCCAATAGTAAGTGAATATTATGTAGTAATATAAAGCTTTTACTCACATTTAGACATTTAAAATTCCAAAATACATGTATAATTTTATGAGTATGTATTATTAGCTATTATTATTTGCATAGTGTTCTTATCCCTAATTTTAAATTAACAAATGGATTCTCACTGATTCAGTAAGTATGTTTTTAAAATCTACTTTACTGTAGATACTTTCCTCTCATAGCCAAACCTAAGCTCAACTAATCATGATTAATATTTGTAAATAAGTACAAAATTGTAAATGCCTGAACATGAGTTATTGTAAATTCTATGGAATATCAAGTACAAATAATTACATCTTGCTATTTCATTGATACATAATTTTGTAATGTGAATGACAATTGTCTTTTCTCATTATCCTGTTGCTTATAAGTAAACAAACCATCAGAATCAACAGGTTCAGGTAAAAGCCAGTGAAATTGTTTGTACATTGACTGAAAAAATCAAATGTAAAATAGGTTAATAACATTTATTTTTGCTGCATAAAATATTTGGCACTCATTATTACTGCTATTTGTTCAATGACAGATAATTGCAAAGGGAATATTGGCAAAGCAAGTTTTTAAAACAGTGGAGGTTGGCAGGTAGAGATGATTGTGACAGCCAAAATCCCATCAGTGATAAGGGATTGGTACCCCAGGACCCAGCCTTTACTATGAAAAGATGCATTAACATCTCAAGACAGAGGTTGCAATTTTCATTGTAATCTCATTTCTAAGTAATAATAATATTAACTATAGCAACCACCTATATAAGGATTTATATTTTCTTTCAGAGTTATGGAAATCATTAACCAAGAATACATACGCATTTTTAAAAGATCATGTGCAACTTTCCACACATTATTAAGAATACATCTGTCTCTTTTGCATTTGAACCTTTTGCCTATAGAAAAGAACTAGAACTAGAAGCGGCATTTAATGTTTGAAATCATTTATAATCTGAGCACCATGCAGGATAAGGTAGAAACAATCTGGATCCTGGGCATAACTCCAGTCATTTGGGTCTGCCCACCATTCTTCTCCTTTGCAATTACTCTGAATTTTGTTATATGCAGAGAAATTCATCCTATTCAATCACAAAGGATAATACATTGTGAACCATCACACACACACATACAGACACACACACACACACACACATACAATTCTTGTTGCCAATAATACCATGACATATATTCTAGTTGATCATTTGAATACATAATTGATTTCCTATTTATTTAGTCCAGTATATATTTCATTAAAATGGTAATTCAGTAACTATTGAGAAATATTAAGTAAGGCAAAATATCAGAATGTAAAACTTTGAAAACATACTCAGATGCTGCTGAGTACACAGAGTGATTGCCCTTGAGCATGGCAAAACTGTGTACAAATGAAGGAAACAATGAAGACTCTAGACACTTTAATAAGGGGAGCAGAAAGTATTATGGCATAGGCTTCCTTTTAATTATTTTCAGTCTTGACATATAGATTTAAACATCTGATACTTTAAGACATTTATCACTTTTTCTATGGTGATATATAAAATCTCATAGTAGTTCATCACTGAGCTGAGAATGCTTTTGAGTTAATAAATATCATAGTTTCAAAAAGTATTTTAAAAAGGATCTACAGCCTTTTTATAATATGCAATGATTACTAGAGTAATTTTACATAAAGTGATAAATATAAAATATAAATATGAAGACATATTTTACATCAGGGGATAAGGTATTATGGTATAGGGTAGAAAGTCTAGAAGCACCCATAATTAGCTGCTTCTACATAATTTAGTAAAATGAAACACTTAAATATGTAAATTCAGGGCTTTCAGACAGAGATCATTTGAGTCTATTGTAACATTATTCACAAAAAATCAAAACTTCAACCCATATCTGAAAAATATGAGTAGCAAATGTCCCCCAAGCAGAATGTTGAAGGATTTACTATGAGTAGAGGAGTTAGAGAAGCAATTGAGAGCTGCTTCATTATTCTCTGATAACTCATGTTATTAATAGGTCTCTTCCCTATTCCACCTACTTGTCTTTTCCTATTTGATTGGAACACTCTAAAAGAATTAAACAGCATTTTAAAGTATTGCCTTGTAGGGATGTCTATGAAGTTTTAATAGCTTGTACTGATCACTGTTAGGCACATAGAGCAAATAGAGCACTTTATCTCTTCTTTTCTGACTAGTACATGCAAATGACGGACTTACTATCCACATTATTCAGCTGTCATACTGTGAACCTGAGGAATACTGGAAAGCCCTACAGCTATCTCAGTCAGTAAGTCTTGGATAACATGAAACAAAATGTCCACTAGAATCCTTGCCAGGAAGATGAGAAGAGATGATTTAACATTACAAAAGATAAATGAAACAATGAGAAGTTATCAGGAAATGTGAACTTGTATGCTTATACCCAAGTTAGCTTTGAAATTCCACCCCATACTGGAATATGTTATAATTCTATACATATTTAAATTTAAATTCTGATAGTGTTATATTAGTTACATTTTATCCAAAAGACAAAATACCCTCCAGCATATACAACTTCAGCATTAGTAATTTACTTGTATATATAAGCAAAGAAAACCTAAACAGTGCTAGCAAGTATAGAAGTATATCATTAAAGCATTTCCAATTTTATGCTAACATTTTCCACAAGGAACTAATTTAAGAGATTGCAATGACTATTGAACATTATTAATTATTTTTTGAACATATCAGTTCTGCCATGTTCATTAATAAAAGTAATACAGAAAGAAGATTGTTTCTAATCTAATAGGATTCAGACTATATTGAACTTTAATTTTTCTTCTCATGCATTAAATAAGTTTCAATCTTTGGATAAGGGAGCCAGATAAACTTAATCATACCTTTTACATTTCACTGTATGGTTCAGTTTGTGTGATATTTATCCAATGATAATTTCATTCAGGATTATGAAAAAAGCAAAATGCAAATTCAGCCATGCTATATTAGTGTCTTTTTCTTCATTTTATGCTATTAAATTGCCACATCTATTATCTGTCTGAATTTACTCATTTATCCATTTGACACAGTCAGAACAGTCCTGCCATGCTTAAATATCTTCATTCTTATGAAAAGAGTTCTTTATTATTTTTTTCTCATTTTACATACCAACCCCAGTTCTTTCTCCCTTCAATTCTTCCACCATTCCCCCATTCACTACTCAGAGGGAATATGGCCCACGTTTAGAGGGCTGAGTTTGGTCCTATGCAGGTTCCTTGGCTGTCTGTCCAGTGTACATGAGTTCCCACTAATTCCAGTCAGCTGTCTCTGTAGTTTTCTCGATCATGATCATGACCCTGCTTGCTCATATGATTCCTCCTCCCTCTCTTCAACTGAACTCCAGGAACTCAGCCCAGTGCTTGGCTATAAATCACTGTATCTGCTTCCATCAGGACGCAGGTTCTATGACGACAATTAGGGTAGTCACTAATCTGATTATAGGGAAGGCCAGTTCAGACACCCTTTCCACTATTGTTAGGAGTCTTAGGAGGACCCTAAAAGGGATACACATTCAGGGCCTAAGGAAGGGGAAATACTTACGATCTCTTGGGTAAAGTGGGAGGGGGTCGAAGAGAAGAGATGGGGTATGGGAATGTGAGGGTTCAAGGAAAAAAAAAGCTTTAGCATAAATTTTAATTATAAAAATTATATAAGGCATATGGTGGTGGTACATGCTTTAATCCCAGCACTCGGGAGGCAGAACAGGCAAATCTCTGTGTGTTCAAGGACAGCCTTGTCTATAAGAGCTAATTTCAGGACAGGCACCAAAGTTACAGAGAAATGTTGTCTCTAAAACAAACAAAAAAACCTATCTTCTTAATCACTTATGGATACTGTGTATTTTGAAGTGATAAGTTTGTCATCCTAAATAATTGTGAAGCTGACCGATGAGCCTTTCATTTACCATGTTTTCTACTGATGTCTTTCTTCCCAATTTCTATCCTTTCCTTGCTTACTCATGGTTCAGCATCTATTTCATTTGTAAAGATTTAAAACAACTGTAAATTTTGTAATTAAATATGCCCAATATACATTGTATCATCTAATGGATAGTCTCTGATAAAAGTTTTGTGGGATCAATAACCCAAGTTCATGATATTCCTTATCAGTGAATTGCTTATAGAAATGTAATAGAGTGAATGCTTGCATAGAGCTATATCTAATAAAGATGAATTTTAGCATACAAATACAGATATTTATCTTAATAATGAAATCAAGTAATACTTTAACATTTTAAAATTCATATACAATGGTGATACAACTTATGATAAGATAAAATCTGGTAAAAATATATTGATCCAAGAAATGTGATTGTTTGTATAATGGGTGGCTCCATTTTAGGACATTGATTGGTTTAAAATATCAGTTGAATTAAGTAAAGACATTTTATTGTTCAACATAAAGTCTGAAGTCATAACTGGTATTTAGGAAGCATTCTGAATGCTAACAGAGATACTTGTGAATGGATTTCAAATAGGTATTAAAAGAAGTGTTAATGTGGTGCTTCTGGACGTATTTTCTAGAAGCACAATCAATCCTAGGCAAAAAAATTATATAAGAACTATGGGCAAGCTCCATTGATACCTCGACCTACCCTTAGACAGTAAAATATTAAGTTACTAAAATATAATGACACATATGTATAAGATGCTGTTTGGAACCAATTTTTTTTCTTTTGACATAGTAAATTTCCAAAACAAAGGAATTTTAATAATTGTTTTCATTCTTTTGTCTTTCCATAGTTCTTTATCTATATCTACTTCATGGATAGAATTTTCCTACTAATGTTGCCTATAAATGTATTATACAGTGATCTCTCTTATATATGAGACCATTAGAATAACAATACAGTAAATCATTTTGCTATTTATTACAGAAAATCTCTGATAGCATAATCTTTCCTATGTATAATATATTTTTGTTCTATATGCTATAGATATAAACACTATCTTAATCTGCATAGAAGTTATATATTTATCTGAACTGTTATGCTCTCCACTTTTAACTATACGAAAAAAATGATGGAATATATACTTGTTAACAATTCTATAAAATGTAAGTGTAAGCATTGTAAGAACATAAAATTACAATAAAACACTTCATTGGTTTTTAACAAAATGGCTAGATATGTCATCATTTTATGCTCATTCACCTAGTGTTAATTGTTCATTCGCTCTACTTAGAGCACTGGGATGGAAATACAAATCAATGACTAGAAAAAGACAAATGACACAATTTAACAAACCAAGGGGTTTGCTTATTAAATATTTAATGATAGAGTTTATTTAAAAGCCATGAACACAATAGAAGAAAGTATTTGAAAGTTCAATTTGATCTTGATTATGATCAAGAAATGATTTATATTAGTTACTTTTCTATTGATGCGGTAAAATAGTATGACTCAAAGCAACTTAAGGAACACAGCAAGGTTTGGCTAACAGTTCCTGAGCTCTAGAGTCTGTAAAGCATGGCAGCAGGAACAGGAAACTGCTTTTTTTTTCACAGATGTAGGAAGAGAGATGAGTTAAACAAGATGATAAGACTTCAAAGCCTGCCATAGAGATGTTCTTTCACCAAGGCTGCATTTAACTGGGTAACAAATACTAAAAACACAGGAATACGGAGAGATTACTTCTCATTCGAGCCATTTTTATCAAATATTCAATAAAGGGGGTGCACCCACCCACGGAGACAGTGGGACTGATCTATTGGGAGCTCACCAAGGCCAGCTGGACTGTGACTGAAAAAGCATGGGATAAAACCGGACTCTCTGAATATGGTGGACAATGAGGGTTGCTGAGAAGCCAAGGACAATGGCACTGGGTTTTGATCCTACTTCATGTTCTGGCTTTGTGCGAGCCTAGCCAGTTTGGATGTTCACCTTCCTAGACATGGACTGACGGGGGAGGACTTTGGACGTTCCACAGGGCAGGGAACCCTGACTGCTCTTCAGACTGGAGAGGGAGGGGGAGAGGAGTGGGGGGAAGGAGGAGAAGAGTGGGAAGAGGGGGAGGGAAATGGAGGGAAATGGAGGGAAATGGGAGGCGGGGAGGAGGCGGAATTTTTTTTTCAATAAAAAAAAGAAAAAAAAATTGTTGTATGCTTATAATTAGTTTAAACTTAAGGTTGAAGTTATAGAAATGCTAATGTTTAGATGCTCTATACAAACTAAAATAGAAAATTATACATGACAAATATATCACTTATGTTTCTATTGCTATAGCAACATACTTGAGGCTACTTGTTTAGGTCTCTGGGGAGTGCATTGTATTGTGACAAAATTATGCTGCTGAGCAAAAGGAAACCATAATACTTTTAAATAGAATGTTCTTAATGACCTATGGTGCTTTTACAAGACCCACTTCTGAAGGACTCCACCACTCTATAGCACTGCTATCTACCAAGGCACTAACCATTTTATACCTGGACCTTTGGGAGATAATCATCCCAAACAGCTACAGAGAGATGTAAATGGCTGAAAATAAAATGATGTCTGAGTGAGCATTTCTTCCATTTTGAAATTAGGATTAATAAAGGATATGTTCAAGAATATAGTTTCTTTATATTTGTCTGTGGTTATTAATATAAAACCTTCAGAATAATCCATATTCAGGTAGCTAAACTTCTATAAATTGAATAAGATGCTGAGGTCTACATTAGGTTATAAAATATGCTTTGCTTAATGTATCAGATTTGATAGGCATAGAATATTCTTTAAAAAAATCATGTTCTGGAGACATATCTCAACCATTAAAGGCAAAGATCACAAACAAAAATAAATCACAATAAGCATCCAATTGAGGAAAATTATTTCTCTACAAACAACATACATGAATTTGGGTTCATTTTCCTGACAAAAATGGATAAATATAAAAATACTCTATTATGCTGAAGAATAAACTGATGATTGAAAGCAGGTGTGAGCCAATGATAGAACTTAGGTAATTAAAAACTGCCTTTTATTTCCCAGATTCCTCTTCAGATTCTGGAGAACCACAGATATTTGAAAGGAGAGTGTAAACACACGCGGAACTTTCCCAAAGCCTCCTGTGGTTAAGGTAGAGAAAAGACATGTCTCAGCAAAGCCTTTCTCAAAACATACTCACTATAATCAGATTAAATTATGAAATTAACTGTTGGTCCATTGGTAAACATATTTAAAGTACTTGAAGTCTGATTGAGCAATAAAGGTACAGGTGTTATAACTATTTTAGGTATGAATTAGATGGCTGCTTATCAGGTTTATGGTGTTATCATGCCTGCCAGATATGATAGGGCACTGATTGCATAAAGCTTGCCGGAGTAACCAAAATATCTGATTTGACTTAATACCATTCTACAAGATTTAACCTTTACTTGGCATTGGTGGATGGCCAGGAATCTGAGACTAGATAGTCTAGGGACCTAAAGTAAAACCAAAGACTACAGACTGTTTTTATCTTGTTGGTTGTCCATGTCCAACTTTGATGTGATAATTTTTGTTGTATCTTATATTTTGTTTTGCTATATTTTAAAAAATGAATAAATAAAATCCTAGCCACTAAAATAAGGGCAAGAAATGAACTATCACCATACATTCTGGGAGAAGAAAAATATGTTTATCCAATAGACTGACACTAAGTATATCAAACCTTATGGGATAGGTCTCATGTATAGGAATAGTTGACAAACATATAATGGACTCCACAGTTTTTATTTCATTTTGTTTGTATGTGTGTTATGTGCTTTTATTTTATTTTCTTGGTTTTGGGGGACTGTTGTAATGGGGATTTCTTTTATAAGAAAGAGCTAAAGTTGCATGGGTTGGAGGAGAGAGAATTTGGAAGGACTTTGAGAGGGAAAAATATGATCAAAACATATTTAAATTTTACTTTATAATTAGAAGGATATAATAAAGACTTTAAAATTAGAGGAAATATAAAAATTACCCTCTGAGGTACTTAATAGCTCATTAATATATCAAATGAGACTCCAGAGAAATTGATGCAAATTTCTGAAATTTAGTCATATGCTTATTTTTTTACACAGCTGTATGAAAGATCTGACTGGAAAGAAGAAAGTGTTTGACTGCTCTTAGCCAATTAGTTTTAAGTATGGAGTTTGATGCCACTAAGAAATTTGTCATTAATCAGACAAATTCCAATTAGCTATTCAAACTTGGCACTTGGCTTAAATTTTGAATTATCAAATTCAGCTTCTGAACCTATGAGGATCTTCAGAAACGGTAGAAGTTGGCTCTGTGAAATGAAATGTTATACTGTATCTCCAAATGGAGTGCAAGTTTGAATGCATGTGTCAGTCATTTGGGCTCATGAAGTTAGAAACATTATTAGTATTTTCCCAACCGGGAAGTATCACAAGATCCCAAAACAGAAAAATCAAACGGAAGCAAGGAGAAAAAAGTCACTTTGGTTCATGGGACCATGATTATAGAAACACAATAAAGATACAAACACTCCGGATCTATTTTCTCAACTTCATCAATGACTCTATTCAAATATCTAATTAAAGTTATAGTGAAAATTAAGTAAAAATGACCAACAATTGATACATATTTCACTGCAAAAATTGAAGTCAATATTGCAAATAAGCGTACAAAATATATAAAGGAAATAGCTCATGGAATACTGACCCATATACTCTTCAAGGTTTAGGACAAAATTTAAATAAGTTACAAATATACAGTAATAAAACACAGTGAAGTTATACTGAAACGCAAGTGTTTTCTAAACACTAATCATAAACCAGCTGAGTCAAAATCACATCCTAAATATATTTTCTTGTCCTTAAATCTATTTCGCAAATATAAAAAATGATAGCATACTTAAATTGAAAAACTATATTATTTAATTGAAAAGGCACTTTTTAAAAGACACTGAATGAAAAATAGCAAAGGTACCAAGCAACTAATATAAAAACATTCGACCACCTGGATCTCATAAAGACGTCTGGTTTGAAGTTTGCTCCTATGATACTCTTTATACAACCTGGAGAGCAGCCTAAATCCTACTTGAAGCCAAGATTTGAATTCAGAGAATGAACTTATTGGAAATTTTCAAAATCTCTATACTTTCGGCTTTTCTTTTATTGGCAATAATATCTATTATTTTTCTATGAGTTCTTCACTTCTTCTGTAATGTTTTCTATTGTTTTATACTGTTACTATTATTCTTTAAAATGTGTTAAGTAATAAACAAATGATGTATTCCCAAATAGAAGTGTATACAGTCTTTCATTGTCACACTATGTATAAGGAACAGTCATGTCTGTATACACTGCATATAACTTAATTCAGTAACTATTATGCCTTTGAATGGAATACATTTATAGTAGCTTCACATTTTGGGGGCAAGGGGTTATAATATATATTTTGCTAAGTCTTGAATCTTGAATCTGAAGATCAGAAACACTAAATATTTCACAGCATAAGTTTAGTAAGTTCTATGTCCTATTTAAAAGTTGTTAGGAACTACTCTCCTTGCTTTTCTCAGCTTTGAGGGTGTTCCCTTTCATCCTTTTACCCTTCCCTCCACCTTTTGCTGTTCAGCACAGTAAACTTGACCAAGGACCACAGCAGCCTTCTGCAAATTCTACACTAGGAGCAATGTCACCCAGACCTTTCCTGCTGCCGGGTTTTTCTATACCACTCTCTGCCTTTGGCAGTAACTTCAAGGTGGAGAAGAAGGGTGTAATGTAGGACATGAAAATACATAAAGATCCCTCAGCTCTTCATTCATTTATCAGTCATATCAGCTCATTCATAGCTCTTTTAAAGAAGAAACTTCATCCAGTTTCTCCTTTATCTCTTTCCAGGAAATCACTCCAGCGTCTACCCACTTGCAAGTATAGAGATAATCAGAATTCTATCCTTCTAGCACCATTCACAATAGGTAATCTTTGTAAACAACTTGTTTTCATTCAATACATGAATGAGTACAGAACAAGTTATACTGTTATAACTACATGAGGACATTATTCTTCCTTCCAAGGATGGATTGTGTCACATGGATGAATCATTCTAGCTCATTCACAGGAAGGCTAAAATATCTTGATCCCATAATACAATATAACTTGTACACTATGATTTTAAACCATTTGAAGAATGCATATTTCTACTTGGAAGATATAAGGTAATCTCGAGAAATTGACAATACTTGGACCAGAAAACATTTGCATCATACATAAAATGGACTTTCCCAGAGATATGTTGATTGAGGGAACCAGTTTGGGGCTAGCAAGAAACCTGGACCTAGAGAAATTCCCAGAAATCGACAAAGATGTCCCCAGGTGAGACCCTAAGCAATAGAAGAGAAGGTGTGGAACTGGCCTTGCTTTGTAATCATACTGATGACTATCTTAAATGTCGTTAGAACCTTCATCCAGCAACTGATGAAAGCAGATGCATAGATCCACAGCTAAGTACTGGTCTGAGGTTCCAAAGTCCAGTCAAAGAGAGGGAAGAGTGATAATGTGAGCAAGGGGGTCAAGCTCATGATGGGGATACCCAGTGAAACAACTGACCAGAGCTAATGGGAGCTCACCAACCCCGGCCTGACAGTGGTGGAACCAGAACAGGACCAAACTAGGCTCTCTGAATGTAGATGACAGTTTTATGACTAGGATAGTCTGTGGGGACACTGGTACTGAAACCAGGATTTATACCTACTGATTGTACTGGCTTTTTGGAACCCGTTCTCTTTTGAGGGATACCTTGCTCAGTCTAGATGTAGCAAGGAAGACCTTGATCCTGTCTCAAAGCAATGTCCTAGACTTTGTTGACTTCTCATGGAAAGCCTTATCCTCTCAGAGGAGTGGATGAGGGAACAGGGAGAGATGGGAGAGAAAGTGAAGGGAGTCAGAGGAGTTGGGAGGGAGTGGGAACTATGATTAATAAGTAAAATGAGAAAATATGTTTTTTTAAATAAACAAATTATTAAAAATTGACTTTCCCACCATTCAATAGCTTCTGGAAATTCTTGCTATACTAAAGGCAAACAGTTGATAATGCTTCACTTAAGAATAACTTTCTGGATCAGTAACTTCCTGCCTAGCTAGTCACTGAGTAAAAGCTGTGAAATAAAATATCTTATTTGTTTTACATCCCTACCTTCCTCCTCTACTCCAATTGTCTCGCCTCCACCACCACCCCATTCACTTCTACTCCATTTCTATTCAGAGAAAAGCAGGCCTCCTATGGGATAATGTCAAAACATGGCATATCAAATGTGGCAAGACTAAACTCCTTGCCTTGTAGTACTAATGCTGGGCAAAGCAAATGGGTATGAAGAATAGGGCCCCAAAAGCCTATAAAAGAGTCAGAGACAGTCCCTACCCCTGTTTTTAGGTGTCCCACAAGAAGATCAAGCTACACTTCTGTCATGTTAATGCAGAGGCCCAGGTCAGTCCTATGCTGCTATGAGAGGCAACATTATACAGTAACTGCTCGGCCATCTTTTCACAAGCGACTTATCCGAATCAAGGGATCTGGTGAAGGTTAAACCAAAAGCAAGGCTTTTTGGTGTTATTGCTTTGTGAATAAAGTGACTGTATTTTGCTGTAGATTTTTCACTGTAGCCAACTCCTTTTCTGTTACATATATGGGAATTATTTCCCTAGTTCAGAGCTGTTTGGTGAAAACAGATTCCCACTGCCAGGTCTTGTTCCTCTCTCCCTAGCTAAGCTTAGAGATCTGCCTTCCTGCAATTATCTTCATCAGCAGGCATTTGGTCAGTAGTTAGTCAAGAGCATCCCATTTAAGATATTCACAGATATCCAAAGACATAAAATTACTACCTGCCCAAGCTGCTGCTCTGATCCGGTTTTATCCCACTTAAAAGATTCTTAACTCCTTATGCACTCTTTCAACTCAGTTTACTGTTGATTTTAGCTCAGGATTCTTAAGGGCAGCAGAGGAACTGCAACCCAGAGAAAGACCCACAACACCCACAATCAGAATGGCTGATAACAAAACAGCTCATAACTGATAATTTAGAGGCCTGAGTCTCTATCTGCTTAGAGCAATAAGTCTAGCTTCAAACCAAGGCCCATAGAAACTGCAGTGTCTGGTGTATGTGCTATCTGAATAAGAGCCATCAGTTTCGCCTTGACTGTTTATGTAGGTTGCTTAGTTACCTGATTCTGTGCTTGTTGGGAAAAAAGAAACATTGCACTGATTTAAGCAATCCATACCTTAATAACAGTTTTACTAAAAATAAACCTTTTAACCTTTATCTACGACCTAAAAATGTAGTATAGCACACTAACCTTCCCTATAGAATTCCCTGATGATCTAATTCCTTTCTTAACTAACTTTCTCCATTAAAGAGTTTACTGGATATGTATTAGTCACTCCATTAGGCGTGTGTGTGTGTGTGTGTGTGTGTGTGTGTGTGTGTGTGTGTACTCTTATCAGATTTTTATGGGGAAAAGAATTCTGGACCCGGACCTACTTGGACTAGGGAATTGCTTATTTAAGGGTATATGACTGGGAAAATTTGTAAGGGCTAGAACTAAGGAACAATAATAAACTAAGAACAATGTAGAACAAGGAAGAACAAGAAGGAACAATGAGACATGATGGATTGAAGAGAGAAGAATAAAGAGTTATGGACAGATGGAATCTGATGTGAGTAGACTTCTCACAGATCTTTAGCTCCTGTTTAGCTATCTATGGCATCTTTAATTTAACCCTAAAAGCAAATCTTTTTATTAATTAATTAGTTAATTTTTTAAAAAAGAACAACTTTTTTTTTTTCATTTTACAATCAATCCCAGTTCCCAAATTCTCCCCTCCTCCCCTTTCCTCCACATAATTTCCCCACTCCAGCCCCCATCCACTCCTCAGAGAGGGTAAGGTGCATTGCTTTGGAGAAGAACCAAGGCCCTCCCTACTATATTTAGGCTGAGCAAGGTATCCATCCAAAAAAAATAAGTTCAAAAAAATCCAGTAAAAGCAGTAGTGATAAATCCTGGTGCCCCTGCCAGTGGCCCCACATTCTGCCCCAGCCATACAACTGTCAACCACATTCAGAAAGACTAGTTTGGACCAATGCAGTTTCCTTCCCTGTCCAGCTGGAGTTGGTGAACTCCTATTAGCTCAGATAAACTGTTTCAGTTGGTGCCCCCATTATGGTCTTGACCTCTTTGCTCATATCCTCACTTCTCCCCTCCTCAATTGGACTTTGGGAGCTCAGTCCAGTGCTCCAATATAGGCCTCTGCCTCTCTTTCCATTACTTGCTGAATGAAGGTTCTGTGGTGATATTTAAGATATTCATAAGTCTGACTACAAGAGGATAGTAGTTGTAAAGTGAAGGGTATTGAACCTATAGTTGATGATCCTAGAGAAGCTAAGTAACAATGTTAACCCTAAGAAAAACATACATAGATCCACCTGGAAAGGGAAAATAGACAAGATCACCTGACAAAATTGGGAGCATGGGGGTGGGGGAAGTAGGGAGGACATAAGAGGAAGATAAGGGGAGAAGGGGAGAGGGGAGAACTTGAGGGAATGAGTTAGTTGAGATAGAAGAAGGAAAGAGATGAGAGCAAAGGAAGAGAGATTTTGATTGAGGGGGACATTATGGGACTAGCAAGAAATCTGGGACTAGAAAAATTCCCAGGAATCTACAAGGATGACTCCAGCTAAGACCCTAAGCAATAGAGGAGAGGGCGCCCAAACTGGCCTTACCTTACTCTTCATTTGAGTGGCATCTAGGTTGTATTCAGGTTCTGCATATTATGAAAAGAAGCTGTTTTGAACATAGTTGAGCAAGTGTCCTTGGAACATGATTGAGTCTCCTTTGAGTACATGCCCAAGAGTGGTAGAACTGGGTTGAGGTAGATTGATCTCCACTTTTATAAGAAACCAGTTGTAAATATATGTAACTCAATAAAATGTAACCCTATCCCAGTACTTGAAACTTCATTTGTTGACAAATAGTGGCCAGCTGGGACTCTGTCTCCCCCATTTAGCGATGTCATTTAGATGCCTTTATATATGTATGTATTTCAGGAATTTTCTACTATATTAGGCTTTGTTTCCAAACTACTAAAATGTTTCTTAATTTTAGCTATCTAGCTCTATAATTCATCCCTGAACCCTATTTCCCCCACCCTAATTGAGACAAACATACAGCTCTTCATTCACACCAAACTGGTATACCCATTCTAACCATTAATCGTCAGCAAGTTTTTCACAATCAGCTTGGTTAAAAGAAGAGGACAAGGAAATTCTTATACAAAGGAAGTGTCCTTTAAAGAGTTCACACCATTTGGTATTATCTAGTCACTTAAGATTCAAAATCACAGCATTGCCTGCCAAAGGAGGTAAAAATGTGATCACACATGTCAATCTCAGACCTACTCACAGTCAATTCTTTGCACGATTTGCTGTTTTTGCCATCAGTATTCAAGTGCCAGTTTTGCTCATCTTCCTGTCTTCTAGCAGCTATCATAAAAAAAGAACACTCCAGCTGCTTCCGTCAACACATTGTGTGCTTTATGGGTTCCACGAATGTATACACTTGTGTTTAATGTTATAACTCTGATGCTCTGTCCTCCCCCATGTATCCATATATTTCTAAACAATCTGTGAAGAAACAGCTCTGAAAATAAAATTAAGTTAACAAGAATTAAATAGAAGTGGTTGTGATCTACGGCACTTTCTTGGATCCACCCCCACATAGATTACTAATGCCTATAAGTTGAGGCCAAAAATTAAAACTACCAGAGTACAGCCCTTCATATTATCTTGATAAATGAAAAAGAAAGAAAAATTCGCTGGTGTGGGAGGTCCTTCTATCTATGTGTTGCTTTTATTGTTTAATGAATAAAGAGCTGGCTTAACCGATAGCATTGGAGGAGGAAGGTGGAGTCAGAGAGACGTCATGGAGTGGCAGCCAGAGTATGACAATTCACAGATACATTATGTGGTTAATGTTGACTATAGAAATCTTTTAAATATACACGGAGTTTTTGACCAAATATACTTTGCATCCATGTGTATGATAATATATACAATTCATGTACATGCATTATTTAAAATATATTCTTACAATTCCCAAATTTAAACATTAAAATTGCAGGTAAATAAGACAATGATTTTCTAAATCCATTTTTGTATTATTTGCTCACTGAATATATTGAAAATTCATCTATACAATGAGATAAATGGTTTCTCAGGTTTTCTAACAACTTAACAGGCCAAAATAACTTGAAGGTACAGATTCTGTGCTTGATGAGGCTATATTCAAGGATTTTAGCAAGTGAGATTATTAGTTTCTTGAGTCATTGTCAAAAATCTAAGACAAATTTTTAATGAAGTACTTGGTCTAAGAGTTCATAATGAAAAGATATAACTTTTATATTCCACTTACGTACATATCATTTCCATATTAAGAGTACTTGGTCTAAGAGTTCAAAATGAAAAGATATAACTTTTATATTCCACTTACGTACATATCATTTCCATATTAAGATGACCAACATTTAATCAGTAATTATATATAAATATAATAATAATAGCCTTTGGGGTGTTGCTTTATAGATATCATTGACTAAGTTATACTTAGAGAATAAACACATACATGAATAGTATTTTGCAGGAATTATTTAATTATTAAAATTTACCATAATTATTCACATATACTCATATTGATAGGGGACTTATATCACTAAACCACATCTCTGTGAACCAATACAAAGCTAGAAAAAAGTGGATCTTTAAATTAACTGTATATTTATATTATTTATTTAAAATGTTGAAAAAATAGACAAATTTCTAGAAGTGAACATGAAGATAAGATAGCAGAGTCTCAAGCTGAGGGCTTCATGTATGAAAAATAACTTAGAAAGTTCGCAAAGGCTGGGGAAAAAACAGAATAACAGAAAAATGTTAAAATGTAATTCTGAGGATCATGGAACCTCAGAATAAAGAAGAAAGATTATTTGGACTAAACTGGAGGGAGAAATAAAAGGTAAAACACATCTGAATAAAGAACTCTTCTTTTCAAATCTCCTGGTTTAAATGCCTATTTTATAGCCAATATCCTGAAACAGGGAACAAATGGCTCTTACTGTGTTATTTAATCTCATTATTCTTTTTGCTACCACATACTCATACTGTTATAATTATCCAAAGCAATTTTGTGGTATAATGAGCGATGCTGGGCTGAGGTCCCTCTGCAGAGACCAACAGTCCTTCTTGCTCTGTCCACTACCCCCATTGCAATTGTTAAGTTATGTTTTTGTCACCCAGGTCAAGCGTCTCCTAACAATTATCTGCTTACTAAATTGACTTATAAAATATAATAATTTCTCCTGCCACTCTTAATGTAACACATCAAAAAAGTCTTACAGTTTCCTGGCTGGTTAATGTTACCAGCGTTTTTTTTTTTTTTTAATTTATAATCTCAATAGAAATGGCAATGCATAGTTAAATTTCTTGAAGGAAACCCTAGGTTTGATTTTATTTTTTCATCCTTTTCATTTCTGGCAATTGAGGAAAAGTGCAGCTTATTACGTTCTAGGTAAGAAGAATATAAATACTAATAGAAACAAATAAAAGAAAATAGTTTTAAAGGCATAACAAGGTTGTTTAAAGGTCTGTGACATACAATGAAATTGATAGAAAATGGGCATCTTCGGAGTCTTTGAATAACTTTTCCATAGTAACTTCAGCCATTGGCAGGGAAAGAGCTGATTGCATTACATAATTAAAATAATGGCTAACCAGCTGGAATATCTTTGCTATTCAGATCCCTTTTCTCATAATGACCTTTTCAAAAGCCAATACAGGCAACTGTGAATGCAGACAACAAAGTGTTCTGACCCAATTATACACCACTTGCAGCTGTTTCAACTTGGATTGTTCTAGTCCCACTAAATGAAACTTAAAAATATAACTGGCTTGAGAAATAAGACTATTTAGTGGTGCCATGTTCCCTGTAGATATGAGTCCTCTGAGTTACTTCATGAGTGTGATTTAAGTCCCCAGTTCCATTGGATTGCAAACCCTGGAGCCATTTCTGATGGCAGTTAGGCTTCATACTTTCATTAACTTCCACAATGCTGATTAGATCTTTCAACTAGAAGCTGTTGACAGTCATTCTGTCTCACATATCTCATCAATTCCAGCTTGCATGACCTGAATAAAACTAGTAATTTGTATGCCAAGTTTCCAAAATGCAGCTGTTACTATTCCTCTGACTGTAGATAATTATCTTAAAACACAGGTTCTTCCAGTGAGACGTAAGAAACAGCAGGGTAGAAAATAGCCACTTGTCCAACGTCCCTGCCCCAAGTGATCCATCAGGTTCAAGTGCTTCTTTAATTCCTTTCTCCTTTAATCCATTGTGAGTGAAACATTCACTTGCAATAAAAATGTCTAATTTCCTCTTAAATTTATTTATACCATTTGCTTCAAGTGCCGTATGTTCCTGCTTATTTCTTGTATTTATTATTCCTTTAACAAAACCTAACTGAGTCATTCACAGTGTTCTAAAATATGCAGAAGGATAAAAAGCTGTGCAACATGTCTCATATCACGCGATGTTCCTGAATTATGCCTCATCTCCCCATTATAGTAAAGAAACTCCGAAGAAAACAACAAAAAAAAAAGTTAGTAGAAATGCAGAATGGCTGTTAAAACTTCAAGACCAATTTATAAGTTGACCATTGGGATGGGCAGGGGATCCATGGCCATAGCAGTTCTCTCATTCCTAAACTTTTATAGTACATTCTTCTTACTAGAGTGATAAAATCTATACTTTCAATTTTGCTATTTGAAAGGAGAAAACATGACCTTGTCTTGTAGGTAATGACTATCTCAATACAAACCCAAATAATTACAGACAAATCAGGCAACATAAAATGTGCTCTAATAAAACCAAGGAAAACCAAACACCAAAACCATCACCAAGAGCTTAATTTATTTCAAAAATAACACTTAAGCTCAATGATATTTTTTTATAATTTTTTAAAATTTGATTTTTATGTGAAACATGGCAACCCTATAATCACAGAATTTTATTTTTTCTTTTGAGTATCACTTGCATAGCCTCACCCACTGAGAGTTACTGTCTGCACACTCTCATATTAGACAATAATCAAGAGTGATAGCTTAAAGACCGACATCTGATCAGGTATGCTAATAAGAGCATGGGAAAACAGGGAGTTTTGATCGCATAGACTGTCAGCACTGTTCTTTTACAGATCCATAGCAAAAATGGCTGGGGAGAGTGAAAGATTTTGTATTTATAATATTAATAATCACATCAAATTCAAATATGCCAATTAAAAGACAAATAAGAATTTATAATGAAGTAATCAATCTATGCTGTTCATTAGAAAAAAAAAGACTTCAATATGATTACATAAAGTTTGAAATGTTTTACATATATACATATATAATGACAAATTCAAAAGTATGGAAAGTGTTCAGAATGGTAGTAGACTTCCATATTCTCACCATTCATGAAAAAGAGACAGGAAGACTGTATTTTTGAGGTCAGCCTGACCTTCATCATGAGTTCTAGGCCAGTCTTTCCTACTAAGAAAATTATCTAAAATTAAAAACATAAAGCTGGCCTGGGTCTGAAAAAGCCTGGGTTAAAACCGGTCTCGCTGAACATAGCGGACAATGAGGGCTACTGAGACCTCAAGAACAATGGCAATGGGTTTTTGATCCTACTGCACCTATTGGTTTTGTGGGAGCCTAGGCAGTTTGGATGCTCACCTTACTAGACCTGCATGGAGGTGGGTGGTCCTTGGACTT